>NC_069133.1:7085436-7137936 GCF_026914265.1 Mya arenaria
CAAGTATTGTTTCTTTTGGCTTTATATTTTAATAATTGCCAATAGAACATGCAATGATTAGATGCAATTCTACAAAAAAATAACCGTTGGTGTATCCAGGAAGTTACTCAAACGAAATGTTTTACGCCCAGTGTACCTTTAACAAGGAAGATCAACAACTACGTACATTGATTGAGTGAAATGCACTTGCTTTAAAGATGCACTGTTACTCCAAAATAAGATTTACCACAATTGATACAATTCTTTTAATATGCCAAAAAGCATGAATGAATGTCGAAAACAATGATTCTTATAAAGAATACCGAGTTTAATTTGAAGGAAAGGTGCAGAAAACACGGTATTTTAACTTCATGAGACATTAGAAGATCACAGTAAAATTTTTGGCACTCACCAATACTTAATATTTTTATGTTTTTGGCTAGTAAAAAATGGGTTACAATTTTGTTATCAGTTACTAATATTTTCCTTAAATGCATCTTTTAGGAAGTATTTAAAGGTTTATCACTCAAAGTTTATATTTGTTATGTAGGTGTATGTATTGATTTTGAATACGAGTGTCACTTTAAAGATAAGTTGAGGTGTATAGCTAAATGGTGTCCAAATTGAGTTGTTTTATTATAATACACGCTCAAAAGTCATGCGAATTTACATATAATGAAGTAAGAACATGTTTAAGATAATACATATACATATTATATTCATGTTTATGTATACTTATATGGATTTCCATTTGACATTGATAGATCTACATCTTGACGGGTCGAGTCCTTACGCTAAGGGTTAAAGAAAAAAAAAAGATGTTTAATTAAATAACATATTTCAGCAATTCATCGACTTCCTGAAATAATGCGGAGTATCTTAATTCAATGGGAATGGTATCATAACACAAATTCACAAAGTAATTGAGCCCTCGGTTTTGCATACATCTTAAAGTATTTCTAATATTAGTTTCAGTGCCCATGCTGTTTTTAATTCAGATCAGGTTAATGTACATTCTTATAATTTATTTAACTGCAATATATATTGCATTATTCTTGCAACTCTATGTTATTTGGGATGCACTATAATATAAATCCTGCTTCTTGCTGCAGGCCCTTGGACATGTTCGAGCAGGCGGACATTCGGGTAGAGTACGCCCAAGGGGAGTTGCGGCCCTCTCGCCACCGCCGCTACCTCTCCAATCCGCTGAGGACCGCTCTCAACGCCGTTAACTACAACGCCTCCTTCACTCGTAACGTCCCCTTCAACAGCCTGGGAGACGACTCGGTAGCGTATATAAATTATAGACCGTGCGGTTAATACCAAACTGAACTAAACTATATTTAAAGACATATATATGTACAGTTCTGGTACATTCTCTAACTAATCACTCAAAAATCTGTTTTGGAGTTGTTGTTCGAGCTCTACAGGCATATTCATAAATACACTGCGATTGCATACATGTGTATGTATTCACATTTATATTTTGAAAAAAGAAGAAGCCAGTAGCGTTTTGATCGCACATTGAATATAAGTATATTGTTATAAATAATAAACAAAAACACTCAGATCATGAAAATACTTACCCGATACTGACTAACAACATTACTGCCTCTCAAAGAAACATGAAGTTAATTGTGAAAACTTGTATACATGCTACAGGCATATGCGTCTGTGAACCTGTACAAAAGGACGGGCCGCCATGAGCCTGAAGTGGATACTAACCCGGCCGTCCCCCAGGATGATAAAGATTTCCTGTTCCGGTGCTATAATTGCCATGGTTACAGTCACGTTTCATACTACATGTAGGAACCAATGAACGTATTTCTCTCAACCTTTTTCGCAAACGCTCTCTTCATTTTTGTGTCTTTATTTGAAATGACGTCAGATCATTCACAGAACGTCCTAAAATAATAAAGAATTGTATTTTATGACCTTTTAGGGAACTAAAAATCTACAAGGTTAACAACAAACCTGTAATCAAGAAGTACGTCATGGAAATGGACATCAACTCTAAGATTAAACATGAGTACAAGTAAGTTATTCCAGATTTTAAGTTTCAACGGGTCTGATATATGACCATGAACGCGTGGACACAAACTTATATATATATAATACAACATCAAAATGGTTCATGCGCGGTAAAGGCCTAGTTTAAGGAATGTTTGGCATGACAATCCCCTGCCGTGCATTTCCTGCTAATTGCACTGATGTCACAGTAGGTGCCAATTTCCTGTGTATTTGTTTATTGGCTCAGGGCCGTTTAGGGTTCATTTCTATAATTAATCCTCCAAAACTGCACAGCAGGATACTTAGATCTGAGATCTGATAAGACAATTAGGCAATTAGATTAAGATCAATACACAGAGGTTGTTTACTATTTACGTTTTTAGGGGGGGGGGGCGGATGGGGTCACTTATAGAAGGATTAAACTAGGCCTTTAATGTCTGAAACTGTATTCCTTCTTCAGCTGGTTATAAAAACTATTACATTTAGAAGACTTTTTTCTAATCTTTCAAAGTTTAACAACCGACAAGGAGATTTCACTGACAAAATACGGCGTTGTTATGAAGAACGAAACCATGCCAATATTCGAGGTTCCCTTAGCAACGTTTAAAACGTTCGCGCCTATAATGTTGACGGTGAACTCCTCGAGCCAGGGAAACATCTTCCTGAAGGCGGTCGCCAAGGAAGCCACGAACTACGAAGGAAGCTTCGAGCTGAACGGCAGGACAGTCATTTGTGAGTGACGGAAAGTTGCTAATGTTACTGCTTGTTACATTTAAAAGGGCAGTTTGGTTGTCAGTCCGAACTATTCACTTGACATCATTTATGATCTGTTCTATATATATTTTATATAAATTGTAAAACGTATGTCATGTTGTAGATGTGTATTTGCTGGTTTTGGTATTCATTGTCGATTCTCAAATAGATATCACAGTTTAGATTTTTGCAAATCTATACTTACATTATAGATATTAGATCTTAGATTTCGTAATTCTAGCACAGCGGTTCGAAGAGGGGGCCACCCCGGAGAACGAGGCTAGTGTGTACAACTGGACAGTGGTCAGCGGGTACCAGCAGGTGGACACGAACCACACTTTCAATACGTCTTGGGCCTTCCATCAGAATTTGACCCTTACCCCGACCATCTCATGGGGGCAAAAGGATATAAACATGAACCTCGGCCCGCCCGTGCAGCTGAGGTAAGGTCAATGTTGTTACAGTAGACTTCCATTATGTATATGTGTAACGGTATCATCATTTTATTGAGTGCCATTTCTGGTTCAATGATTTCAAGGTTTTGTTATATTGTATCTGTTGTATTAATGATGTGAATATAATAGTCACATAGTCACATAACAGAAAAGGTTATAGTTTCACTATCATTCATGTTAAGGAATAATTTATCAAGTATAACATATACATTGCATAGAATTGAAAAAGTCTCAATTAACCTTTCAGCATCCGTCCGACGGTGAACGTGGTGTCTGGGTCGAACACGGTGACAAGATGTGACAAAGTCAAGGTCACAGTAGACAGCAACGTCTCTGTAGCGGAGACAGACTTCTCCGTGGATGCGTTCGGAATCCATATATGGTAAGATGTTTGCCATGAACAAATTCCTTTGAAAAGATTGTGTAAATGATGACTCGTCTGCAAGAAAATGAAACTAATAAGCTATTAATAAGTCAATCAGATCAACGAGGGCACTATTTAAAGACAATCTCAAACATTACACTGTATATATAAGTGTATATAAAGTGTACAGTACGCTGTTCAACTGTTATTGCTATAATATTTACATATAGTTTTCCTTTATCGAAACGTAATCGAAATGTATTTGGAAAATAATTCAATGTTAGAGCGGCATGTTTTCAGGAATGTGAAGGTAATGAACGGCCTGTCGCGGCGGTTCAGCCCCCTTGAGCAATCCCTTTCCACCGACTGCCACGCTGACTGTCACGCGCCGGGCTTCGAAAAGAACGCTGACGTAACCATGGAGGATGCGTGCGGGCAACCAGAGGGAAAAATTGTCCGCGGCGACGAACGATTCAGCAGGTAGTGCTTGCTAGTAGGACGATGATAACTGTTACGAAACGAAAACATACATTTTCCAATGCCGTATTGGAGTTTGATATACTATCTTTGAATACTAAAGATGCATTTGGTCTTGTATCCCTGATTCTAAATCACTGTTCTGTAAAGCATAAACCATTATGTGTCTTATTTATACAATCTCCATAAACATGTACCTACATGGCTTCCGTCAACATGTATAGTTTACCTTTCAGTTTGTATCAGTTATGGGGAGATTTCATTATGTTCGCTGTCGAGGAAGGCGAGAACGCCACATGGTGCGGTACGCCGGGACGCGCGTGTGTTGACTGCCGCCAACACGTGGTCGGTGATGACGTCGCTAGCGTTTGCGCCGACCGTCTTGTATCTACTGAACTGGCCGCCACGCTAACACATTTGGCCAAGTTTGTAAAAGCTGAATGGCCCGACAGTAAGTATTTTATATGAATTGTATTACATGTATATAGTACATACGCAGAAATCAACATATTCTGACTGATTTCTTCGATTTCTTATTTGAATTGTTGATAAAAAATAAATCCTGTCGCACTTGCTGTTCTTATAGGAAAGCTCTATGTAAAGGAAGCATTTGATGAGCCTACATCGGATTTCCCTGATGGTCGTCATGGCAACGAGTCAGTGTTCTACGAAGGTCGTGGAATAGAGGTCGCCATCACAAAGCCGAACGCGTTCGATCCCGTCGCCCTGGAAACAGACGAAAACATCCTACAACGTCTGAGCGAGCTGTCTGTGTGCTCCAACTTTGCCTACGTTAAACAGCGAGATGGTGGCGTGGGGGCGTGTGTGGATCCACGTGTGAAGATGGAGCGCAGTAAGCGGTCCCTTGTTTCCAGGACACGGCGATCCGGTCACGTGGAACACACCATGGTGGAGGACCTTCTCACCAGGCTCGGTAAACTAGGGTTCTTTGAGGTTCTGTTTTGCTATGACATGATACAATGCAATTAAAATAAATCGACATTTATTATTAGGAAACCTATTGGTTCACACTTTCCATTTTTGTTACAGGTTATAAGACGAATGTAAAGACTAATTTCAATCAAGGCTTCAACTTTCAGAACTAACCTTTCCCCAATATCCATGCTACTGTAGGTGCAGCGGTGCGGAGCGGACCGCCGACCAACATGTCGCTGGTTTCACCCCTCGGTGTCGGGGAACGGTACCCGGCCGGGGAGACCATGGACGTTGCATGCGGAGCGGCCACGGGACCTGTCACACAGGATGACACGCCCAGATTTAGGAGGTAGCCTTTTGTGGAATATGCTTCCTCTTATAATGACTTGAACATCATGGTATTGCTCAGTATTAAATTGCGATTTGTGTTATTCAAACCATTCCATACACAAACTGAAATAAACAGTCAGAATCAATAGACAGATATTTAGGAAAAATGTTGGTATATTGTATTTTTTTACAAGACAGGAATTAAATTATAAAGGTTTACATTGTATTCATATGCTTAAACATTAAGCTTTTTATACAAAAAAAAATGTTTGTATTTCATGTGCAAGTAGATGTAAAGAAGAACAGTTTCCCTTTTATTGTATGCGTTATTGCGCCGTATTTTGGTAACTAAGTCTAATTTTGGTAGGGACAAACTTGCTTGGAAACGTATAGTTATGAGAAGATCGGGACCGCGAAAGGAACGTGTTTTGATAGTTTCATAAACATCATCATTTTCATCATCATTAATGCTAGTCACAACCAACACTCGTGGCTACCTAACAGCTTGTTTTTTTCTCTTCCAATTAAAGGTTAGTGGAGTATCCTTTGAACGACACGAACCTAGAGTTCGAACCGGAAGGCCTCTCTTCTAAGTGGTGCGGTGTGGAGACGCGGCGCTGCTTGGCGGACTGCCGGAAATCGACGGGGGACATTGACGACCATTGGCGCTGGTGTGGCACGCGGACCATGCACATGCGCCTAGCAGCCAGGCTTAAGAGGCTCATCACCATCTTAACGGATACTGGTAAATTATTTCACCGTGTATTAATAATGCCTACATTGCTTTATAGTTTATACATACAGTCGTGAGAGTATTGAGCAAAATAAATGAAAATGGTGTAACATGTATATAAAATTCCTTTGTCTGAAGATGTTTGACGTTCGCTTTCACTTCCTTGTTAAAATTAATTTTAAAAAATGTTAGCATGAATAAGTATCAAAGAATTATAAATGGCAGGAATTGTTGTTTTTTTCAGTCATAGTTGAGAAGGCGTTATCCATGGACGACTCGGACGGCTCTGCAAGCCAGTTTAAAGAGGGGAGGTAATGCTTTAGAAATGTTCTTAACACAATGATAATATGCATATATTTTGGTGAACAACAACTGTATTTTCATTACACATGTTTACCTAATTTCATTATTTAAATGTAATAATAAGTATAGTTATAATGACTAATTCCAGGGCGGCTCGCTTATCACTGAAACCTGGTGCCGCGGTGTCGGTGTCGGTTTTTACACAGTACGCGATCCTAGCTGGCTTTGACTTCGTGCGACGCGTCTCTGCCAACACTGTGGAGGTGTGTGTGAAGGTGCAGGATGGGATCCAGACCCACCTGGCCCAGTTTCCTGCCACCAACCTCATATCCGTCCCGCTTCCGCTGGGCGAAGAGGACGAATACGACTGGCCAGAACCGCTCAAAAACGAGTCCCGCAAACCTCTCCTGTTCGATGTTTCAACCTCGGATGATGAGATAGCGGAGCATTTTAAGGTATTAGATTCACAAATACTGAAATCAAGTCTGGCAAAGCAGTTTACTGTCCGTTGAAACGGTTTGACAACACCAATTTGTAACAAGTATTTGTCTGGCAATTACTGTAATACTATTATGCACGTAGTTTATCATTTACAATGCTTTTGTCATTTGTATTAAATGTGTTTTAGCTGCACCACTTCACGAGCCCCGGGAAGCGGTACATCCGGCTGGACGCGGTGCTTGTCTCTATACTGGACCTTGCATACGAGGACTACCCGGGAGGCTTCTATGTTATTTCCGGTTCCGGTTACCGTCCACGATCTGTAAACTTGGATAACATCGCCACAAGACATGACCAGGAAACACTAAGGTATTGAGATAAGTTTATGAAAAAGTCTTGCAAATACGAACTCAGTTTAAGCTCCTGAGAATAATTTGACGTAATTGATCACTGATTTTACCTCTTCTATAATTTATTCTAGATTTGAAATGGGTCAAGCTCTGGAGCTCAAACCCAACATGCCCCCAACGGAAGACAACTTGTTCAAGCTGGCGGTGTCCCTCATCAGGATCAGCAAGGGTGTGCGACTCCAGCAGCTAGGGATCGGGCTCGGGTGTAAGGCGGATCGGCTGTACGTAGAACTGCGGCCGCTGCGTGACGACACGGCCCTGGTGGTGGAGGCATGGGACAGCGGAAACATGCCGCTTTATCGACGCCTCAAGGAGCTGCAGGACATGATTGCGGACGGTGAGATTTTAATGCAATTAAAAGGATTAATTGTTGTTGTTTTTTTAAAAATTCTAAGTCGTTTATCGCTTGTACCCTTCGAGTCATATTTGTTTGCGTTATACTTTGTTGTCTGTTGACATCATGCACTTCTAAAAGTAAAGCAAAGCCGTTGAATGTGCTGCTTCTCTAGAATTCGGTGTCACCATGCCCACGTCCGTATTTTGTTCTCTTGGCACCCTTTAATTAACATGATTTTTTTGCTTAAAAACATATAACTATACTAACTATACGCGTATTGTTAATTTGTGGCATGTTGTTATGTTGTACAGGCGGTTCAGTGGTGACAGCTAGACCAGACCCAGTCATTTGTAACACGCCCAAACTGGGCAGCCAGTACTTCTACTTCAACTTTGACCTCGACCAGGAGGGGTACGTCTTTGTTAACATAATTTTATATCAAGAATACAGCCTTTGTAAGACACGACATGTACGTGTACGTGTGAAGCTTCTGTCGAGTGCTACGTCATCCTGGCAGTTATACACACTAAGAGCATACAGTCGGTATCCAGGTGTTTCTGATCTCGGTAACACAGTTATATGTAGGCATGTGCAAGGTTCTGTGTAATGACATCGACATATTCGCGAGGACGACATGTTATGCGAGGATCGGTCAGCCTACCTGTACTTGAGAGATAGTTTGCAAACAAGTTAAAGAGCAGCTGCAGTATTTATTAGAACGGGGAGCAGCACGATCAAAATAGGCAGACATTAAAAACAAACAAAACGATGTACGCATATTTTGATACTTTGAAATAATTTTAATTTTAAGGCGAAACAGTTCTAAAACTACCTTTTTTAGAAAAAATAAATTAGACATTAATCAACAGCCACATTAAAGAAATATTTTTTACTGCATATGTCTGAATAACAGAGAAAATAGCGTTATTCTAGATGTATTGTAATAATAATGTAAATTGTTTAAATATAGAAGCGTATAAATCCTCTTACTGTTCATATCGATCATGTAGGCACTGCTGGTCAACAAAGGATGAGTTTTGCGTCATGACATCCGAAAGCCGCTACAACGTGAGTGTGGTTCTCCAGCGGCGTCTCACGTCAGCGGCTGGGACGGGAAAACTGCCGCGCAAGGACATAATGCCGGAAATAGAAGCCTGTATCGTCAACACGTGCGGCGGATGCCCGTCAGCCGGTAAGGGCACGTAGGGAACATTTATCGCACAGTCGATGACTACGCTTCATATTCAAGCTTTTATTTGAACTTTTAAAACGAAAGCTGAAAAGAAGCAAACCACCATGAACATGAGGTAGTTTGATTCAGTTTTCTTGCAATACTTAAGAATCTTTACACACACATGGTACATGAAGCAGGGTGTACTTTATTTTCATTCAAGAACCAAAGTATTCCACCATGTTTCTTATGAAGCTATGTAAAGAATTTCAGATTGTATGACAGTATAATTATGTTTTGCAAGGTTTGGTTTGGAAGGAGAAGGTCCTGACATGTAGCCGGATGATTCTTAGGTTTCTAGAACGGGCCAGCGTCCCATTCCAGCCCTTACTTGATAAGGTATCCATCTTCAACACGGAGAATCACGAGTCCGCGGTCCACTCGCTCGCCTGCCACGATGGTCGTGTCTGTGTGGAGAATACACAGATATACTCTCTTCTTAGTAAGTATTATGATAATGACATATCGTATCGTCTAACCGGTGGTGATGGCCGAGTGCTTAACGCAAAGGATAAGATCGTAGCTTAAACTTATTTTTTTTACAACGATTGTGAAACAAGTTCTTACAACATTATATTAATCACTCTTGTTGGACCGATTTTACACAAAAGTGTGGTCTTGTGTAATGGGGGAAACCGGAATACCCGGAGGAAACCCACTTGTCCAGCTTGGTGACCACAATCCAAACTCACATGTGCCCAGGTCTGGGATCGAACCCGGGTCGTCCAGGTAAGAAGCGAGTGCGCTAACCACTGCGCTAACCGGACAATCATAGGATCAGATCACACCGGGCCCGATCCCATTCGGACCTATGCCGATGATGAGTACAACTGATGAATGGTAAATGGTCCTAGATCACATAGGAAAACTCATAGATCAGATAAAAACTCTGTATCAAATATTTCGTCGCTACAAAATGATATATTATTTGGCAGGTCTGTTTGCTAGGTTTTTATTGTCACTGTATGCAACATACTGCATGAGAAGCTGTAATTATCAAATTGTGTTTGAGCAAAAGTTTGTTATAGCGAATGGAACTACCAAAAGTAACTGAAAATAAGAAGATTGGCAGTGCAGACTCCACCATCCGTATGGTATGTCATTTTTTCAGTGCCGGTCAACACAGCGACGTATAGCGTGAACAACACAGAAGAGCTGCTGTTTGGAGGTGCAGATAACCCGAGCCCCTTGCTGGAGATCGTGGAGCAGGAGCTCGCGTGGCGGGCGGTCGGCGAGGTGGACGTATTTCTAGAGTCAGCCAAGGACGTTAATTCTCTCCGTAATACCATACAGGTAGCAGGTTAATAGTAGTATATATAAGTTGAATAATGGAGATCAAGTTGACGTGTTCCTTGCGTCATCCAAGGGAGCTAATTATCACCGTAAGACGATGTAGGTAGGGGTCATACTGGAATATACAGATAGTATGATGGAGCTCGCGTGGACGTGTAACCAGAGTCATTCACGGACATTAATTCTCTCTGTAATACCATGCAGGTAGGGGCCATACTGGTATATATATATATATATAGGTTGTATAAAGGGGCTCATTTGGACGTGTTTCTAGAGTCAGCCAAGGACGTTAGTTTTCTCCGTAATACCATACAGGTAGAGGGGTAATTCTGGTGTAAATATTTATATACATTGGTTGTAGGAAGGAACCCACGTACAATGACTTTAAACTTTCTCCGTTATACCATACATGTAGAGATTACACTGGTATATAGTAATTGTAGGATGTGCTCGCGTGGACGTGTTTCTTGATTCAACCAAGAACGTAACTCTCTCCGTAATACCATAAAGTAGGTGCTATACTGGTATAAAGAGATTGTCGAAAGACGTTTGCGCATTTAGACAGGTACAGGTGGACCTTGAGTCAGCGATGCAAAATGAGATTCCGCAATACATTGCCTGTACGGGATAAGTTTTCTAGGCTGTAGTGTAGTGTTGCCTAGTAATTAACTAACACGTGGACCTCATTTTGTCTGACGAGCTTGTTAACTTTATGCTTTTAATCTGCCGGTGGACAATTTACAATTGCAGAGATTGTTGCAGGAATTTGTCTGGCTGGCGGTTAAGTTAGTCAATTGTATAGAAGTGGTCAGTGCTTTGGTTAAAGTTAGCCAATTTATTTATTGATTAATCAATGATTGTACAAACAACTGCTTTTATGTGAAAACTCATAGAAAATGCCATGTGGATATTTTATCCAGATGTATGCTGATGTAGATTTATTGGAAGTTTAATGAATTTTGTTTTTAGATACTAATGATGTACAACAAAAACGTTACGAAAATAACATTCCACGTTGACCCGGACGCAGATGAAGATGACGTCATTGTGACGTTGCAAAGGAAGGTGGAGCAATGGGTGTCCGGGGTGTGTCCTGATTGGAGCAGAATCGTAACCACGCCTTACACCATGGTGAAAATACCGCATGACCGGAAAAGGCGGAGTATGGAACGCAGCAAAGACAGAAATCAAATGACACTTGCAATGAAAAACTGGGAAATTGATTGGATGCTTAGGTCATAAAGAACTATGGAAACAAACGCAACCTTTTACCAAACTTACTGTTCTTATATGCCCATTTTTACATATTGTATCATTATTCCTTTTTGTTGTGTTTTAAAGATTTTAAATCCTAAATCACATGGTATATCTTATTTAAGTTTCTATATTCCATTTCTTTTGTGTTCCGTCCATTAGCGTTTGTGGCTTACTGTTAACCATACATATTGCATAAAACCTCCATATTTTGCTTGATTTTCATCTTTCATAAATGGGAATCACGATAAATACCTTCCATGGCCGAGATTGTAAGATAGGTTCATCACGACCCGAGCGTAGTGTGTTTCGCGAAAACGAGGTTTACCGAGTTTCCGCAAAACACCCTGCGCGAGGGTCAGGATGAACCTATCTTACACGAGCGGCTAAGGAAGATGCTTTTTCTCCCACCTCAGTTAAACAAAATTAAGTAAAGAATATTTTTTGCTGGAACTCTATTGTGCGTAGTGAAAATAATTGCGTATGGATATGTGATCATTCGTGGTTGTCATGGATATGCGCGCAGTGATTTAGATTATGTTAATAGTCAAATCGGTCTTTAAATAGTTCTGAGGAGAATGAAGCATTATTTTTTTGAAAGGTGCGTGAAAAAAAATATGGTGAAAATATTAGCGAGAAATAATTAATTAGCATTCTAAATATTGCCACAAGACATGGTTTCAATGACGCTACAAACGACAGTCTTCAACAAGGGAGGTAATTACAATGTGATGACCATTAGAAAGGAGTTCCATATGGGTACTTGTTTTATCTTTGCCCGTGGGCAAGATAAGAAAACCTAGCATGGTTAAATTTATGGATCTACTTATCTGAGGTGGGAGAAAAACATATATTTAAGGATGCGCTGAAAGAGTTTTTTGGAATAACAAAGACATATATTATCATATTCCCGGTCCGGTTATTTTATGCCTACGTTGCTTAAATCCAGTGCAAGCAAGAAATAATATCTATTAAATATGAATAACTTTACCAAACAAAACTATAAATAGATACTGTAAATGCACTACACAAATACAGAGCAAGCGAAACAAGCGAGAACACATGGGAACGCAACTAAGTGTGTGACCATGACTCTCTAACACTGTGTTTGCAACAACAACAACAACAATAACAACAACAACAACAAAACAAAAAACATCAACAACAACAACAACGACATCATCATCATCATCATAATCATCAATAACAAAACAACAACAATAACAACAACGAATCCGTAGTTTTATCGTCTGGCGTTGCAAATCCAGTAAATAGTTTCCGTTTTTATACCGATTAAACACTGGTAGCATTTAAATCCTATGTTGTATTTCCAGATTTAAGTTGCGTTCGGTAGTTTTCGTCATCTTAAACTCGGCCACCAGATGCAAAATGTAGTCCCCTAGTATTTTCAAAATGTTTTAAAGTATGCTTATTGTCAAGGAATATAAATACTCTCGGTAAACTAAGACACAAAAATAAATCATTGCGTACACTTAAAAGAGCTGGTCACTACATTATGTTGATCACGTAACAGGTACTGTATGATTATTTTGTGAACACTGTTTTGAGTTTGACAGTTGAGAAAAAGTGCCAATTTTGTTTTTCACTATGACTGAGTCAGTAAGTGCGAGATTTTCTCATATTGTGACTAAAAAGATGGATTGGTTGCCTGCCGGCCACCATAAAGCTGAGTGAGTGATTGTGACATAAATGGTATAAAGATGGAAACACCTGTCAACCACCTGTACGGTAATAGTGTGGCGGGTTCCCTTCTTGCAATGTTACACCGATTATGTGTAAGAAAATAATACTCAAAAGTGTTTATGGAGGGTGCGGGAGTGGTGTCCCATCCCGCCAATACAAATCGTGTCTTGTGTGAAAGATTGTGTATGTGGTAATGACTGGCTGCCGGGTTTGGTTGGTCGGGGCATCGTCTTGTTGTTTTGTCGTTCATGGGTTCGAACAACATACCGAGCTTCCAGGTTTACTTAAACTTTGTGGTGTCCCCTCTTGCCATTCAACACCGCACCGCGTTTGTGTGACAAATAGTAACTAAAAGATTAACGTGGAGGGCGCGGGTTCCCTCCCGCCAAAGAAAACCGTGTCTTGTGTTAGAGATTGTTACTAAAATGATGAATGTTGAAGTGTAAGTATGGGTAATGACTAGTTGCCGGGTCCTCGGAAATTTGGGACACCGTGCTGGTGTTCTGGTAGTCCTGGGTTCGAACCCCCTTAAGGGCACACTTTTCCTCCCAGGTTTACTTTAACGGGGAGAATCTCCTTCTTGCCATGCAACACCGTATTTGTGTGACAAATTATAACTAAAACGTTTTACGTGGAGGGGGTGGCATTTGTGTCCCTCCCGTCAAAGAACACCATGTCTTGTGTTAAATATTTTGACTAACATGATGAATGTTGTACTATTAGCAGGGTTAAGGACTGGCTTCCGGGTGCTTAGTTAGCTGGGGCACCGTGCTGGTGTTCTGGCGGTCATGTGTTCGAGACACATTACGGGCAGACATTTCCTCCCAGGTTTACTTGAACGGGGAGGTTGTTCCCTCTTGCCATGCAACACCGCGTTTGTGTGATAGATTGTAACTAAAACGTTTGATGGGATGGATGCAATAGGGGTTTCCGCTCTTGCATGGCTGAAAATATCTTTTGTAAAGGAAAAAAGTTGTAAACTATGGCTGAGTGCTAGTATGCTAGTGAAAAAAATGGATGCTGCTTGTGCGGGCCGACACAATGGCTGTGTGAGAAATTGTGACATAAAGGGTTAACGAAAAGGTGTGTCAACACCTGGCAACTAACAGCATGACTGATTACAAGATTGAAACTAACAAGTTTGGCGGGGGTTGTTCAAATTTGTGCAGTATCATATAAGTCAATTGTATTTTCTGCCAGGTGCAATGTATAACATAGAGGTGCACTATTTCAATAACGTCACCCACAAACCTCTTAAATGAAATTATACAGTGTAAAATTGCATAAAAAACTCTTGAATAATAACGTTCGTTTAATTTGTAATACCCAAACAAATTGGGCTTATTTTGGTCTTAACCCGTCAAATTAAACAATTTTTCTGGTGACATATGCATGTTTTTTCGCTGACAGAAATGTAAAATCGATTTGTTTTGATTGCATTTTATTGCAAATTAAGCGCTTCGTAGCGATTAGCAAAATCACCCCCAAAGGTTGATACTGGAAAAAAGGTGAAAATAATATTAATAATTATAGACCAAAAATTGTGAGTTTCAGGATGCCTTTACTATTTATATTGTTTAAAACACCAATTTCCCCATAACAATTATTTTTTGGTTTGGAACAAATATTTTGGAGTAAATTTGAGAACGAGAATTACAGCCGTGCCAAAATAGCTTCGCTAAAGCGTCGTAATAGATGTGCATAAACCGTTGATTAGGCGGTGCTAAAAGCGCCGCAAAACGATGCGGTAATGGCCTAAAGAATCCAAGCTTATAATGTTTTCAATAAAAGCGCAGATTTTGAAAAATTAAAAACAGCTTTTGCGAAGGTGAACTTCGTATTTTTGGCCAAAAAGAGCAGCTTTTGAAAAGTTTTGTGTGATATCAGCCAAGAAGAGCAGCTTTTGCAAAGCGTCTTCGTTTTTTGGGGCCAAAGAACAGCTTTGTGCGGTATTGGTCAAAATGAACAGCTTTTGCGAAGAGCTGGGCCTTTTACTAGAAAAGCCCAAATAAAAACGCTGCTTTTGCGAAAATGTGTGCGGTATTGGCCAAAAAAATCCCGCACCCTTTACTAGAAAAACTTTTGCGAAGCCTTACCTTTAGTGAATAACGCAGCATTTGCGAAAAAGGTATTTTTTTCAGTTAAAAGCACATTTATTTCACCGATATTTTGTCTCTATAAACCACAGGAAAGCATATCATAAATCAATATTTATACTTAATATTGTTTACTTTCGTTTATATCTTCTGGTTCATAACAAAATTAGTTGGTGTTTCTAGAGGCTTTTATAACAACGTTTTAGTAAGATTTCTAGATTGTGTTTATTTTAAACTGTTAACTACATAGGAAAATGACTGCTTCCACATTCTGCCTTGTGTTGCCCTTTTATTAACGTAAGCTATTCCTAACAGCTCTGTAATAAGACAGTGTGAACTATTTACAACATACCAGATATTTCATTTTATTACACTACATAATTGATCGATTTCATTTCCAATAACTGGCAGGCCATCTGGCAGATGACAGTTTTATTAGATGTTACACTGATGTGAGTAAAACATTCTGCAAGCATATTTGATATATGTTTTAATTAATCTATATAAGGGTAGAAAATAAGATATCAATGAGTTATTAAACTACATCTTAACTATTCATTGTTATTTTTATGAACTGGATATCGACTGTCATAGTTTTACCAAAAAATAGTGGCTATTAACCAAAAAGTAAAGAACTAAAATAAGAATTTAAAGAAACATATCAGAACTCACTATATGCATGTCATATTTTACAAAACATTAGATTGGATTGTCATATTCCAAATCATAGTCCGTGTTCACCCGATATAATGATAGTTCATTTAATCTTGAATTACCCTTCCCCCATTTCAGAATTTTTGATAAAAACGATATCAACCGAATGACAAGAACATTTTTTTATTTCCTTTATTTTTCAGAGTAACATGAAACATATTTGCTTTCCGAAATGATACATTATTGATCACATCATCAACAAATATAATCAAACTGTGCTGAAAAAGCCATATTGTATTACAATTTTAAAAATACTGTTTTGACCGTGTACACATTTGAACATCGTGGTATAAAGGCAAAATAAAAAAGTTTTAGAAATACTCATGACCTGTTTTTATTAAGAAAATACATTAACCTTTTTTGGAAAATTATGCAAAAGAATCCAAAATGATTTGTTTTTTCGTTTAAAAAAAGAAGAAGTTGGAAACACCTATTTCAGCCGTGCCTGCAAGTCATACAATTTCATTTTCATAGAAGCTATTTTTAATGTGAAGAAATGTATTTAACTACCGTTTAATGAGAGACGATATCATCTTCTGTAAAAAAGTAAGCTTATGTAAACAAAGAAGAAAATAATAAAGAAATATATATGTGTGCTTCTGGATGGATTGGACCTTGAAGCCCTAAAATGATTTGTAGTCATGTGCTTAACAACACAGGCTAAAGCATTAAAGTGATGAGTTTCAAGTGGAGGTTTCCATAAGGGGTGTGCTACATTAATTGGTTTCTTTTCATTCAACGTTATAAGGAAATTTCCCATTACAAGGATATGTGGTGTATTTGTAATGTATGCTCTTGGCAAGTATAAGTGATTCATGTTAAACACTGAATCAGAAAGCAAGTGTGAGTGGCGATGTGACTAATTTATTTAATAATTTGTCTTAATTATATGTATGCATGTTTGTTTGCGAGTTTTAATGTATGCTATACGGTACTTATTTTTGTAATAAAACATGGTATCGTATGTGGATAGAGGGCTATAAGGAGATAATACATGTCATTTCGTCGTTTTGGAATCGAAATTAGTGAAGATACTTTTTTTGACAATCCTGCAATAACTCAAGAAGTATGCAAGCTAGGTTATTATTTTGTGACTTTGGATATTATTTTTGTTCTAGGTATTAACATCTTACTAATTATCATATATAACTAATAAAACTGTAAGTATATCTTGTTGTTGCTTTTAGTGTATTGTTTGTTTCTGTTTCTCTGTTGCGCTTGGTGCTCGTAACAAAAGAAATGTGCAACCTAGGTTAATGAAACTTTGCCCACTAGGGCATTATTTCGTCGTTTGTCTGACAAAAAAAAAACGATTGCTCTGGTAATGAACGTAGTGAAGATACAACTTGGCAGAACTCACAAAGTATATTCAATTCATGAAAGTTTGTGTGTAGATAGACGGCCATCAGGGGCTTATGTTAATCATTGTCAGACAAATAATTGTGGTTGCTATGTCAACAAAACTCTGAAAAGTCGCTCTTTTTGTTTTGATTCTGCAATAACTCAAGAAGTATGCCAGTTTGATTAACAGAATGGGTTGGTGAATAGAGGGCCATAATTAAATTCGCTGTCATAATATCTGTATTGTAAGACAAAATCTTTTGTTGCTATGGCACAAATACCACTTTTTGTTATATAATCTTATCATATTTGATCATTGGGCTAATTACATCAGTTACTCCAGAATTATCCGTATAGGTTAAAACAATAAGTTTATGAATTGTGTAGACAATAGTTTGAGCATTTATTATCCAATAATAATTTAACTTGGCGACAATGTTTGTGACATTATGTCTGGGTCACGTTTGATCTTGAGGTGAATTGACTCCGTTGTTTCCAGAGGTGTGCCCCTTTTACATACAGTATTATAAATATCTTGTGCAGACAATAATTTCAGTATTTATAACCTAATAATAATGCAACTTGGTGACAGTGTAGGCAACAAAAACAGTGAAAATACCAATGCCGTTTACTTAATGTTTTAATTAGTCAAGAAGTTCGAATGCTAGGTTAATGCAAATTTAATGTGGTTAGATTGCCATAAGAAAAGTTTGCATTGTCTGATAAAACTGTGTTGATATGACAACAGAAATAGTGTTAATGCCTTTCCATCCATCATGAAATAAATGGATCATGAATTATCTCAAGAAGTATGTAAGCAAGGTATATCAACCTTTGGGTACAAGTGCGTAGGGGCTACAAAGAAAATTAAGCACACCGTTTAAAATCATTGTTTCTACGGCAAAAAAAAAACGGTACGGGGCTATTCTATTGCTTGCAATACGTAACGCTCTTGTTGTTCAAAACATTTGGTAAGTGAGTCTGGCAAATGGCATAGCGCCAATAATTGACTTATAATGTAATTTTGTTTCAACATATATAATTGTTTGAACATATGTTAACAAAGAATTGGTAAACTCTTGCAGTCATTGTTCCTTTTAAGTGTGAATTGACATGCTGTTTATCATCATGTACAACATTTTTACATTATATATCCCAGTATTATGATTTACAATGCGTATGCCCACTTTCAGTGCCATACCTCATATCATGTGTTTCAGCTTAACATGCTGCTGAACTCCCCCAATTTCTTTGATAATAAAAATCTTTCTAGAGGTTTTTTCGGCTTCATTAAAAATTTATAAATTATGATTATTATGCCGACTGGTTTTAAAGTTAACTTTTTAAATGATTGAACAAGAGAGTTATGAATTTATATGTGCCGAATGTGTACACATGTAAAATGTCGTATGCATAAGTTTTTAATAACTCTTTTCTTTTTAAATGCAATCTGGATAAAAATGTCTTTTGTTTAAATGGATAATCATTCATTGTTTGAATCAGTACTCTCTTTACTTATTGAAAACCAACATAAGTAAAAAAAATCCATCTATAATGCTTTTTCAAAATATAAACTCGTCTACAGTAATTCAAAGTCTCAAATGATCAACCAGAATTATAAAGAAAACCCTGTTCATTTATATTGCACAATGTTTTTACAGTTGTCCACATACGGTAGTGCCTTAGAACTGTTCAAATATGACAAACGATAGGAAATGAAAGGTTTATTTCATAGCTTAGACCCAGTTTGCATATTAACAGAAAACATCTCTAACGGAACAGAAAAAATATTGAGCTAATCTAGCATAGATATTTCTCCAGGATGAAAATATTTGTGTTTCAAAGTGTCTCAAATATTACATATATTTTAGTGATTCTTAAATGGAAAACAAAAGTTACAACATATAAAACAAGCTCATAAAACATATGGAAGGAAGTAAATCATTTTAAACATTAATGTCTGTCATGGTGGACTCCTTCTTTAGCTTCTCCACCAATTCACCGAAAGCGTCGTGACTAAGCGGCTTAAGCGTAGCTCTAGGTATCGATGATTTGCCATTCGTCTTCAGCGGCGGAAGACGTTTCACTGGTTTTGCAGCCACTGCTGACATTTCTTCGATCGCCGGACCAGATGGCTCGTTTTCGATGAGTTTTTCAACTGCGAACTGCTTGAATGATTTTAGCTGCTCTCTAGATGATTCGTTTAACTCATCAGCGGAGAACTTGCCCGGTTTCGACTCAGGCAGTGCAAGCGCTCTCGCGAATATAGCATGGTCTGGGGAATCGTCTTCATCAATGAATTTTCGATGGTGCGGAGGCATTGCTATGCCTGGACCAAAGAGCGGATTGGCTGTGCTTTCGTCCATCTCTTCAAAAGCTCTGTTATTCTGCCACTTTGTGTTTACCACCATGTCTGTAGCCGCTGGCTCTTGCAGGTTAATAGAAGCAGCGGTTCGTGGTCTCTCCCCGGCTTCATAGATTTTCTGGGTACCTTCATCCATCAGTCCAACTCTTTAATTACAAAACATGTATATGTTTATCCAAACTGCTACTACCTTACATATCACAACTGAAACTTTAAGGCCAAGACCAATGGTCAAATATTTAACGAAGACCCTTGTTAATAGCAAACATACACTAAGGGTCAAAAAATAAAAAGGCAGACTGAAACAGCATCAAACATTTATGTTCTAAACTTTGAGATAACAGCTGTGGAAAGACACAGTATTGAAGATTACCCATGTTACTAAATTAAAGAGAACATTTTTCTCAAATCTGTATATGGATTATTTTATATTTACCTGCTCCTGGACAACTTCATGTATCTGATCTTCATCATAAGCCTCCTCAGCAAATAAACGACCAGTATCATGAAAAGAAGAGGACAAATGATGACCGCCATCAGCTTGGGTATGTTGATGTTACATTTGTAATCATTGACCAGGTCCTCGCAATCGTACAGGGTGGAGCAGGGTTCATGTGCACACTCGTCGATTTCCGTCTGGCACCACTCACCTTTGTAGCCTGTGATAAGTATAACAATAATTTATTCCATCTTCCATAACACACTTTTGGAATTTCAGACCAGTTTGATGTTTTCAATTTCATGATATATAAGTTATAAATTAGAATATCGATATATGTTTAAATTATATTTTATTTAAACATACAAATCACAGTATTTTCTTCCAACCAATTTCAGCAATAAAAGCATGCTCACAAAAATTGAACATATTGTATGAGATTAACATGGTATTGTATCTAAGTCTTACCTGGATAACACACGCACTCATACCCAACAAACGAATCAGAGCGGGCTGTGTCATTACATGCATCCTCTCCCAGTGTTGGGTGGTTACAGTAACCATGGATACAAGGATTCTCCAAGACAAACACACTGATCGTTACCCCGGGGGTATAACTTGAGTCCTCTGTCTGGGCTATAAAATCTAGGACCATTTTTCCTTGAAGGAGGGGACTGAATTCAAAATCAACGTGATAGGCTGCCTTTGACCGATAATGTTTGGTAGTGTAGTTTTCAAATGGAATTGATTCTAGATCACTGGCGTTCAGTGAAAATGTGGAATTTCCAAGAGACGTAAATCGTGGAATGTTTGTAAACTTTTCACCGCCATCTACGTCAGCGAGAATGATCTTTCCAACAAAAAGTGAAGAAGACCGGTTTGCATTTGTTATGATTGTATGCTTCATGGATGGTCGTTTTTCAGCATGCCAAGTTTCATTCAAGTCTAAAAAGAAACGTTCAGTTTTGTCTGGAACATCCTGTATGTCAATTCTTAATGTCCTTTTCTCTGAGTTAGGCTCTTCAAAAGATGGAAGTCCCGATTCAGTGACTTCAACCGTAACTGTATCCTCGCCATAAAAGTCTGGTTCAGGAATGCATTTAAGTTTTCCGGTGGAGGTTATATTACAGTCAAGATTGCTTGGCTTGTCTACAATTCTGAAGCTGAGAACATCGTCTTCTGCATCAGATGTTTTTATGTCAAATTCTCCCGTTATATCTTCAATAAAGTAGACATTGTCAGTGACAATTTTTGGAGGTGAGTTTTGGTACGTTTTGGCTATTCTAACAAGATTGTATTGTCTTGGAGCATTGATTTCAAATGATGTCTCACGACGTTTTCGAACGGAAGAATTATTTCTCATGGAGCCACATATCTGTGAAATAAGATGCATAAATGCATGCTATTAAAACAAACTGAATTAAGATCACATTTTGTCAGCGGTGTTGGTTAGTTACAGATAGCGAAATTTGTGGTTGGTTTTTCAGTAAATGAAGTAACTAATCGTTTCGATAAAATGAATACACTATTTGAATGCGAACAAAATTAGTGATGCGCAAAAATGTAAATTATGTCATTTTAATTCATTATATGTGTTGCGCATATTATTAACCATTTTGTAATTGCTTTTGGTTTCTGTTGGACTAACCGTTGAATTATATCTTGACGATTGGACGATTGCCGACAAGTACTCATTGCAGCCTTCGTCGATATGAACCCATTGTTCTTCATCTGAAATAAATTGAGTTAAAATTAAAATAAGGCAACACTACTAGTACTGGTCTTTATACTTTTAACGTACTAAATTAAATTACGATGCAAATACAGCATACGCAAAACAAGCAGAAATGCATAATTCTCCGTGTACCCCGGTTTTTAAAACAACATAATACCACAATATCTTTTCAGACAATACTGTGTCACTTTCGAACTTAAAACAAAATGGACATATTGCAAATGCGGAGCATAACCAATTAAATAAAAGCTCTATAAAAAGAATACAATGTGGTATGTGATATGTTAAACCTTTGTCCCAATATATAAGCGCAGGCTGGTATGTCGAGTCCTTCTCACATCCCACTGGCAATGTCATGTTGATAGCGATATCTGTAACCTCTGCAACCGGCGACGGCGCCAGGAAGAAGGTCACGTTGCAAAGACGCTGTATTCTGAAAATATAAATCGTTATAAATTATTTATCATAAAACAGCTGCATGGGGTTTTCAAAATGTGCATTCTGTTATATTTAATTTAGAGCTAACCTGTTCCGCAAGAGTCTCGATGTTTGTCCCAGTGTGGTTTGTATGTTGGAAATGTACGGCTTGTAATCCATTGTGGCCGCGCTGCCGTAGACGTCCTCCTGGTCCGACTGCGTGATTGTTCCTACTGTCAAGCCGCCTCCAAATACTAATATCGGAGATAACTTAGCTTAGCTTTGTCATACAAGAATAAGACGAGTGACAAGTGTTTATCCATGAAAGCGAACATAATAAATAATTATTTTATCAAGAAAGCGTTACAATAAACAATGTACTAGCATAACTTAAAATACCAAAGGTAGTTCGTTAGGTAGATTTCTGTAGACCCATGTGCCAAGACAAATATAAAAATCAACCCATTTATACATGTATAACAATCATATTTATGCATCCCTGTATCAGACCATGTATACGAAACGAAACTATACATAGCCTTTAGCATACAATGACAGATTATTCGTAAATGTTCTAACCTGAAAACGTTTGCATACATACATACAATTAATAATATAGTTAAACAATAACATTAATTTTGTACCAACTATAATTTACTTTTAGTACTTGCATACCCAATTTTCGATTATTTTTTGGTAGGAAGTCTTTAAAGAAGCTTAAACAATCTAGCTATCAATATCATCGAGTATAAATTAAGTATTTATAAATAAATGTTTAAACAAAAAATGATATTCGATCAATCAGCTGAAAATGGACATTTACTTACTACGTGCGTCAACAATTATGTCTGGGGCTGCCATAGGGTCTGATGTGACCCAAGATGTCGATGACTTCATCTTGTACGCCCTCATAACCACTTTACCATCCAAATATGCATCTCCAGATCCTGTTGAAATATATATATATATATATATATATATATATATATATATATATATATATATATATATATATATATATATATATATATATATACTCGTCTATAGTTTGCCCGCACCAGAGTATTGACACTATATATATATATATATATATATATATATATATATACTTTTTAGTGTATAGCATACTCTAATGTCACATCTTTAACAATTTACACAAAGCACCCCTTTTATTTATTCTATAACATAACTTACAACATCAGAAATTCAATTAGTGTAAGTAAGTACTTAGTAGAGTAATTATAATAACAAATGTTATACCCACTTTTAACGCAAACATTCCTCTCCTTGATTTTACTAGTAAGGTGTGAATATCCCCTCGCATATAGAGACTGATAGTAGCATCTTCCTGGCTCCATATTAAAGAACGACTTCTCCTGTTCACTGGCCGAAGTAAGGTTTTGAATTTGTTCCAACGTCTTATTGGTCATGTTGCGATATTCAAACACAGTTTTGTTGATGTACTTGCTGTTGTAATGTACTTTGCCATGTACAATGGCTGCGGAGCCAGTAGAGTTAATGCTTACTTTGGAAGAGGGGAACAAATCTGATCCATCTGGGCTTGTCCCCACCTGCCATTCTAAATGGACAGAAATGAGACAATAACATCAATAGTTTCCCAAACGACAATGAACTACAGACACATGCATATAAACTTCACATACACAATACAAACACCACATACAAAGCATACTCTTATCAAAATTGATTTATCGTTAAACGATTGGATTACCGCCTTGGAACGATCAGTGAAACAATGAGCTCACGGGAACTTGAGTACACTGGGGTCTTCAAGTAGTTAGCATGGCCATAACCTCACACTTGTCCCATCATTTATCAATAATTACTAAACTAAAATGTATATGCCTCATCAGAGCACGCATCAACATGATAACAATAATGAATAACGCAAAAAGATAAAAACTGTTAATTTCATTTCAAGTACTGAACGACCGGATACAAACATCACCTGAACACGAAGAAATGAAGCCAGAGCAACCTCTTAAGAGTTACACTAAAGTCAACCTTTAGACATAACTCGGCTTAACAAGGTTTAAAATGATATCTTCATTTAGTATAATAATGAAAGTATCATTGCACAAACAAACAGGAAAAACTATTAGTATTGTTCAATATTCTTCGAGAAATAAAGACGTAATGAATAAACAATACGAACGGTCAGACTGCAATGCTAACCCCGCTCGAAAACGGTATTGAGAAATACTTATAATAATAATAAATTATGCTACTCATGACGACGTGGTCTTACCATAAAACTCTGTATCAGGTGTCCCTCCAGACCAGTGCATACCGATCTGGGTTTGGAAATCAGTCCAATAAGGCATATTCATCGATGGCGTGGTTCCGTCCGTGTATAAAGGTTCCGAATCAACAGCAGATACGTCTGGTGGATAAAGGTTCACATGGACTTTGCACGAGGACATCAACGTTAGCCCAGCACTGTTTAATACAGTCAATCTGACCATATAGTCGTTTCCATCTTCAAACGTACCATTTACAAGATTTAAGCGTACTCTGGTTTTAAGCCCGACATCTGTGGTATTCATTACAATGTTGCCATTTGTTATGTCTACAACCTCAACCTTATGTCGAACAATCAGACTTTCCATTTCTGTACAATTCCAATAAGCCCCAATCGTTGAGCTTGAACCTAAATATTCTGTTGGTTGGTCTACATTGTATTCCGGATCAGTACATTTAACATAGAAGCATTTTGGTGGCGTTGTATCGATTTGTATGGAATTTGAAACTGTAGTAGTTTCTTCTCCTGCAAAGTTGACAAGCTTTGCATTGATATAATAAGATGTACTGTTGCAGGAAACCTTACTCGTAATATTTTCACACATAGAATTTATATCGACTTTGTCCATGTCCAACCCGTTCAGTTCAATTGGAACAAGATTAAAACCATCCGAAAGTTTTTCATCTGTACATGATTCACGGCAGAGATGATCGCATGGTTTGATGCAAGGAAAGCAAAATTTCTTAAACAAAAACAGAGGGAGAATATTGCCCATTTCTTTGATATTATCAGAAACACCAACCCACAATTCTTTTATCCCGCTTTCTCCGTCATAAAATGCTCTTCCATAGCGGCACAGCTTGTCCCGATTATCTGGTACATCTATTGCTCGTAAAACTGCGTCGGAATAAAATGGCTGGTAGATATTTAATGGAGGCATGTAGTTGTCTTCATTCCAAGTGAGCGCTGCCAGGTTTACATCTCCATAAAAGTTGAAACCGGACAGGCTTACCTTTTCGTCGCCGTCAACAATCAATAACAGATCTACAGTTTCTGTTAGGTATTCATAACTTTTCCTGACATTAACGATATACTCGTTAATTTGATCTGGATGTTTCGTCGTTTGAAACCATCTATTGACTTTTTTAAATTTGCTTTTAGCCCAAAACACATGGTGATAGTATTCATTATCGCCCATTTTGTATCCAAGAATGTGAATCCCAAAGCCGTATTCTTCAGCCTCAAAATCAGCCATCCCTTGTCCTGTTTCATTATTTGGTTTAAACGTTCCCGGCATTGGAGTCGTTGATGTTGTCGTTGAACTTGAATTTCCAAAGTCAGCGGAATTATCTGCTTCAAGTCCGGTTATGTTATCGAAAGCATTTAAGTCAAAAAAGACTTCGACAGGTTTGTCTGAAACTTCATATGAAATTGCAACTGGATCAGTTATTATAGCAAATGTCGTAATAATCATAGTTCCGGTAGCAGCCCCTAAACTTATTGTATAATTCCCATTTTGTAAAGGCATCTTTTCTGATAAAATACCAGTCCTCGTCATACCTGAGAGATCTGAATTGTAGCCAATACCCATGTATGCACCAGTGACATTGATTACTAAAAAGTCATCGCTGAATTCATCAAGAAATTTTTTCATCCTATCTGACCCATGTACCGGAAAATACCTTAATTGATTTGGACACAGATAATCTTCCTGAGTCATAGCAATAGGGACAAAACCTGATAACGATGAAGTTGAATGTTGGAATGTCGTAACGCCCTTCCAGTCCTTTGTTATCTTAATTTGACCTGATAATGGTGGGGATTCATCAACCAGTACGACTGAACTCTGAGAGGTTGTTTTCAAATTAGCTCCATTTGTGACTTCTAAACCAATGTAATATGCCTTTTCAGGATATAAGTCAAGTTCATAAAAGGCTGTTTTTGCGTCGTTTAAAACCAAACTTTCATCTATTATGTAACATGAATCACTTGTAAGTGTTGTATTTAGGCATGTATTACATTCAAACAATTTTACATGCGTAGATCGAATATCTGAATCGCTGTCCGCAAATCCATCCCATTCGACATTTATTTAAGAATGAAGTCTAAGGTAGACAACCGTTGTAGGATCAATACCATTAATCAGCAAATGTCCTTTTTGTGGCGGAGTCGTATCAATTAGGATCGGGCCGCCCGTAAGTGCAATGCACATTCCTGCTTCGTCCTCAGCTACGACTGTTACATAGTACTGGCCGCCATGTACTAATTGCAGTCCATCAATTTCCACATATTCGTTCAAGCCATAACTTTGTAAATTGCTGGCATCGTACATGGATGAATTCTTCGTTATATCAATGCATTTTACTGTATCGTTTGCAATTATCTCATTGTGACTGCTTATTGCAACTTTATAATCAATTATTGCAATATCAGACTGAAATCCATTATAAGAAACTGACATTTTATTTGTAGAAGCTTGGTATTTGTTAATTGAGACACTTCCTGGTCGAATATCATCGTCAAACCCAACACGTATTCCATTACTGTATCCCTCTATAAATCCACCAGCTTGACTGTATCCTCGAACTGTGATGTAATAGCGAACAAGTTTCGACGTTAAGTTGAGGCTTGTAAACGTATAGGAAGTATTCAAACCAACATTTGCAAAGTAATGAACATTGGAACGTGTCTTTGAATATCGCCTATCGTTTCCTATGGCTACCTTATATCGAGTTATGGTTTGAGTCGGATCGATCGACCCATCACCAAATTTGTCCCAATTTGCCGAAAGTTCCGTTGTACTAAACTGATAATTTAGATCTAAATCCAATCCATCTCGGACGGATCCCGGAAGTGGAGGTTGTATTCGAATAGAAACTCCATCAGACCGAGCCACTTTTTTCCTGCCCAGTGCATCAATTGTCTGGACGGTTACGATATACTTCATGCCGTTTTCTAATTGAACCTCATCGTTAAAAAAAACCTGACCAGCATTCGGTATCGGAATAAAGTCGAACAAGACCCTGCCGGCTAGGTTTTCTACAGACCACTTTGCTTCGGTAATCGGACAGGCGTCTGTATATTTCCAAGTGCCTTGTATCAAATTCGGTACTGATTGGTAATCAATGTCCTCGTCTTGATCACCATCCATGACGGTCAAGTAAGGCGTTTGACTTACAACGACACTTTTAGATGAAACCTCCGTTTTCAGACCTGCTTTGTTGTGTATTCTCATTGTTGCGTAGAAAGCCACATCAGATGGCAAAAAGAAACCGTCAATGAAGAAAATTCCATCCACAGATTTTTCAACTGCCGTATATGCAAGGTAATTTGATCCAAACACTGAATTTCCAATAGCAAGTTCATATCTGTTTTCATCGATTCCTGATTCTTTGTCTTTTAAGTCGTTAAGTTTAACTTCAACATATCCCCTTGGTATCTGACATTGCTGATGAGCATCATTGATTACACCAGGAATCGTGCTTGTAACCACGGCGAGGCTCTCCGCTGTAGGTGGAGTTAAATCAACAATCACATCCCAGCCGTAAGATTTCGACAGTCCAACAACGTTGCTGACGGTGACCAAAATATAAACATTTGTCATATTTTGTATGTGGTTAATGTGATCAAACAGATCTCGTGTGAAGCTGTAAGCGCTTCTGTGAAGTTCGTACTTGTCAAGTATGTCAAAGTATGTGCTGTTTGAGCCAATTGATATCTTTATATCGCTTATCAAACTTTCCTCCTCAATCACTGTAAGCCAGCTGCAGGTAACCAAGCTTTTGCGTGTGGAGATGTAATTGGTGCAGTCAAATTCCTTCATCATTGGAGATGTTTTATCGGCAATTAATGGCAGTGACGATGTAATATTCTGATTACCTGCTTTATCAACAGCATGTGCCGTTAAGAACACTGCCTCGCCAGGAACGAGAGCTAAAACACTTGTCAATGCTGACAAATCTCCAGAAAATTGATGTTTGTCACCAAGGACAGGAAGTGTTCCAAGACTCCATTCGATTAAAGATACACCGTTTCTGTCTGTTGTGTTACCGGTGATGCCAAGGGAGTCCGTCGTTGATTGATACATCACGTTATTGATGGTTGAAATGTTTGTGTCAGTGTCAATTTCAAATGTAACAGCTGGAGCAATGCGATCTAATGTAATACCGTCCGAACATGAAACGATGTATTCTTCGTGACATCCTAAAACTGCACGGACAGAGATGTAATACGTGACATCTTCGAACAATTCAGTATGAATTTGGCATTGTCCGTGACTTTTATTATTCATAACTAAGCCGAAATCAGTGTAGGACAGCACGTCCGTTCCAAACTCTGTCGTTCCTATCGCCCAGTCATAACCGATTATATCGCAGGAATCACTTTCAAAGCCATAGAAAGACGCTGCAATCGACGTGTAATCGATTGTGAATGCCTCATCTTCGTAAAGGTTTCTTCCATCAAAGACAATACCAGGCACATTTGCTTTGTGCACGAATATAGGGTTTGACTCACCTGCTAAAGATGTTAAGCCAGCCCCATTTATAGCTTTAACAGAAACTTTGTAGATAGTTGATGTACCATTCCCTTCTGATGGAGTGAAGAATATGTTGTTGATATATGCAGTAGTCTCCTTCCCAAAATCAGTATACGGTAGGATGGATTCTGCTGATGCTTCTGTCCCTACTGTCCCTATGGCAACAAGATACGTCACAATACCACTTTGTGCATCACGGCCGTTCCAGCTTGCACGGATCCCGTTCTGGTCACTGTGAACAACATTTTTTCCGTCGTCATCAAGTTCTTCGTCATCTTTTGGTAAACCTATGTGGACCTGTTAAAAACGCAAATGAAACATAAATTGAATAAGTGCATTTCGATACTATTATCTCAATATCAATTAAAATTATTAATAAAAATAAAAGTAATTTTAAAATATGTTGTGATGAACATATAACTTACATTTGGAGGTTCGGGTGAACTCGCATCAATTGTACAGCCTTGTGTTTCATGTAATGTTGACAATTTCGCACCATTAAAAGCAGTAACACGCAATGAATACTTGTACCCATCCTTCAGCGAAAGATTATCTAGCACTACATGCATGAGTCCATTATAGGCAGATACTGGTTTAGTTTCGTTGTAATCCATTGTTTCATTTTTCGGCCAGTATACATTTTTTGTGCCAAATTCACTCTCAAATATGGTGACTCTGTAGAAATTAATACCGGATTCTTCATCTTGGAAGTTCCATGTCAAACTAAGAGACGAGTTATCACTTTGGTAATTTTGGCCATTTAAGTTATCTGAGATTTCCGTCATGGTTGGAGGGGTAAGATCAACCTGAAAACTGTCGCTATCTGCATCTACCTCCAGGTCAGCACCGTTTACTCCATGAACTTTGAAGTTAACATTGTCTCTGTGTTCCATAGAAATGGTATGGTCTTCAAACTGGTCTTCAGCTCCTGTCTCAAACGACTGTTTGTGTTCATTGTTTATGAACACGTCTACTCTGTAGTTCTGTATGCCGCTCTCTGGATCATGAAAGCCATGCCAGTTTGCAAATTTTGACACTGTTTCTGAACTGTATTTCTGCTCCGGGTCTCCTCTTTTTCCATCTGAAACACTCCCTGCTAGTGGCGGTGTTGTGTCAACGAGCACTGTTTGAGGAACGAAAACAAAGATTTTATAGATTTATATTTTCAAATACATTGTAGTTTTATAGATCCGTGTTTTCCCATCTAATACAATGGAACATATTTTATGCATAGGGAATATCAATTGAATGGCAAAGGCTCGTTTTTATCAATTTTAGTAAACGAGTTTAATAAATGTGAGTTTAACAAATGTTGTTTTGAAATGACAACGGCTGTGATATTCTATTTTTAGCATACTGCTAAATTGATATTAATTTAAATACCCAAAACGTCGCTATACAGCGTGTACTATTTCAACGCTATTTATTTATAAAGCCACGTCAAAAGTTAAATACCAAAAACGTATATTAATGTTATTATGGCAACGCGATTTATGATAATATACTAATACATATTAACAGTTATGACCGCGATCGATGTGTAAGTAGTATTATATCATATAACACACCAACGTATTTTTATTAATAAATTTGAACATTAAAGTAAAAATAAATAACGTAATGAAAATAGCGACCAGGCAATATATTTGTTAGCTTATGCCGTTTAAAATATATTTGTGAATATACCTCCATCTGAAGAGCTGTTCGATGCTTTTGAATTGAGAGCATTGTTGTAAGCTAACACTGTGGAGTAGTAGATGTCGTTGTGTTGTAGGCTAGCAGGGGAACAGCTGGATTTGTCGTAACGTGTTAGATTGTGGAACGCCACAATATCATCCTTCTGCGGAGATGTGCCAACACCCCACAAAAACCTGGTTTACAATGCATACCACCATGAGTTGATACATAAAATGAATGCGCATTAAGCTTTTTTTTTACGTAAAACTAAACTTAAATTGTTACAAATTAGTATCAAGTATAAAAAATAAAGTGCTATTTCATTATATCAGTTGCAGATTCTTTTGTATCAAGTACCTACCTATCAATGCCCGACTCTGGATCGTAAAAGTCAATCCACTGTGCACAAATCTTATGGTCATCTGCTTGAAACTGTTTGTCTTTTCGCAAACGATCTCCATCCATAACATTACCGGGTATTGGCGGTGACTTGTCAATTAAAATTGGTTCTTCGCCATGGCCCGCAGTGAAAAGTTCGACTTAAAAATAGCTTTAACGTTTAGATACAGTTTTCATCGTGACATCAAAATAAATAAAAAATATTGCATAATATGTATTGTTCTGTCTACAAAGTCTTCATTTTGATTCTGAAGTGTTTATATATTTTTTTTAATTTGGTGAAAGAATGATGAGAATAAATGTAATCATACAAATTTCATACACAATTGTTGGTATATGTTTATTCATATTCTTACCATTGTTTGTAACCCTAATCCTGATCCATGCTGGGACACCCTCCTGTAGTCCTAAATCCTCGACTGCTACAAATGGGTCCTCTCGTTCCATGGGTGCATGTAGACCGTACGGCTTCAATTGAACGTCATACTTCGTTTTCCCAAGGCCGAACTCGGCGTGTGCAATTTTACTAAGTTCATCAGTGGCATTATAATAGATTGCAATCAAATCAAAGTCTTCATCATATATAATGTCAGTCACTTTTTGGAATATTGGCGGCGTAGTGTCGACGATGAAAGGAGTCGAATGGCAAACTGTTGTAACTAATGACCCGCCCAAGTCTGCGCCGTTCAGTGCTTGAACAGTGATATAGTATCGGCCATCGGTAAGATGTATGCTCTTGTGAAATGCTGAATCTGTCCAAAATTTCTTGTCCGTCAGATGAGCATATGGGTTTTCAAAATTAATCACATCAGAACTGCAGATATTTCTCCCTACTGCCCATGTATGTCCCCAAATACCGCTTTCATCATCGCGAAATCCCTTCCAGTTAGCTGAAACGAAATAAACGCAATTTATGAAAATACATGAAATATTATATTGAGTAATAATAAGGGCATACTAACATCAAATTGTATTAACACAAGAATATAATAGCTACCTGTACAATTAGACAGGAAAAGTATAACATGTTTCTGATGTAGGCAAACCCAAAACATACAATGTTTTGTGCTAGCTAAGGCGATTATAGATCGATAGAGATTAATGAAATACAATGATGTTCGTGCGCGATACCATAGCTATTTTTAATAGTCCTCTTCCGTAAGGCGCCGGCAAACGGAATGTCATTTTCCTGCGTTTAACCAGTAATATTAAGTAGGATTTCTGTTACCTGAGACGTAGTGATTGGTAAGCGTAAATAGCTCGTCCTTAAGTGGTTCATGTCCATTAAACACTGTTTCTGATCCCGGACCGTCAACGATAATTCTGGAATATAAGAAAACATTGAACCAGTTGAGTAAAATTGTTCCTGTTCCAAGACCGTCAACGATAGATCTGGAGTATAAAAACGTTGAACCAGTCAAGTTAATAAACATTTCTCCTGATCTAAAACCAAACGGTTAGTTTTAGTTTAACAAAGATTGCCGTTTTCACTTCTGGTGTATTGTGTGTTTTGACGGATCTTTCTTTCAGAATGAAATATAATACCTTGAAATCATAAACAAAGCTTATATACACTGTCTATACATTGACAGCAATGGTAGGTGCAATATTGCCAATTTCGTCAATCAGCGGGTTAAATAACCTTATTTAAATTCAACGATAACCAGGATGGTTTTGAAAGAGTTTTACCTTTAATCTAATACATTTATATCAGTACCTGTGATTAGCCTTCCATGTGACTTCGTTACAGCGCTGTGCGACAGATGCATTGCACCTATCAGCTTTCAAATAATCCGTTTTGTTATTCATAATCAGGCCTGGTTCGGGTGGTGTAAAATCTACGAGGGTTCCCTCGCCAAGAAGGAAAGATTGGTAGCCCAGAACGTTGTTGACCTGAACATTAACAAAATACTGCGCACCGTGTGATAACGGCAGGTTATCATACTCTAGCGTTACGTGATAACCAATACCGAGACGTTCATAGTTGCTGTATGTTCCACTGATTCTTAAATAGGCATTTGCCCCTTCAACAATATCGTGCAAGTCGCATGTTTCCGAATGGTATTCGTAATCAAATGAAACACAGTTGTATCCGTACGATATGCAAGCTATGGCGCAAAGTTCTGGTGTCCGGACCTTCGTTGTTTGCAGAATGTAAGCGACGAGCTTCCCTTCCCTTGGGTAATTAAAGTGCTGTAGCTGACCTGACACGCCTTTTCTCGGTGATGAATGGTCCAGACGTACTTCTTCCCATCCAACAAACTGGGAACCAAATTTTCCTGGGCTAAATCCGACTGCTTTATACTGTATTTCCTTGAGCGGACTGTCATCAAAAGCTACAACTGAAGCGATCATCTTTGAAGGATGGGATGAAAACATGTATGCATGTTCTACTCTGCCGTCTGTTAGTGTGTTGTCATAGGTGTTTAACGAACATTGAACAATAGCCTCAAGGCCTTGGCTATTCTTAGCTTTCACTGACCAGTATATTGGAATACCTCCCGGAATCTTTGCTGGAACCATCAAGGAATTACCTCCTATATTAGTCCAGTCTTGCACGTCTGTACCTCCTTTGTCTGTACCAATTGCGTAAAACAGCTTCGTTTCACTGACTTCGTCCTGTGCGTACATTTCTAATTTAAATGCCGGATCGTAATACGGGCGATTGAAAATCTGCTGTACCAGACAGCCTTCTGAGCCGGAACGTCTTCTGCGTTCATTAACAGTTAAAGGCTGAATATGAGGAGGGGACGGGTCGTCGTCGCGTTTCTTTTTGTGGAAAATATTCTTGTTAATTGTAGGAACTGCGTATGCCCAAATTGTCCCCTCAAACACAGTTACTGTTGTAAATAACAGGTTGAGTCTTGCATATCCCGTCAGTGTAAGTCGCAATGGGGTAAGAGTTAAATCCATTTTCGCTCTTCCAAAAATAAACATTTGTAAAAACCACATAACTATAAACATACAAAGGTTCACGTAGGAATTATAAATAAAGTATAACTTTTTAATTTACTTTTCAAATTTACCAATAATAAACATGTTACTATCATAACATGAAGATTTTGTTGGCAATTCTACATATAAAATGGCAGTAGTGTAGTTGATTATCACATTATGTTTTCTGAACTTATTTCTCATATAAGTGTTTTCAATGTCACGATACACGATGACTCACATCATTTACCAGTTTGTTCTAAATTAACATACTTTCTAGATAAAATAGAAGATACTGATGTCAATTTAGCCGGACCACTTAACAACGAACATTTTGTACGTGTTGGAAAGTTAAGAAGGAACGCATTGTGAATTCGTAACGAAAATATTGAGACTTTATAGGGATTCTGCTGCTTTGACGCTTGTTAATTACATTAATACAAATTTTCGCGGTGTAACTTCCAATAACCAACCCTGTGATTTTGCTAAGCATTTAAAGTACACTGTTTTACGAAATTTTGCTGGAATAGCAGATTACTAGATTTTCAAAACTATATTTAACACGTAGACATTTTAAAATTGCGTGTTCCCAAAAAAATAACTGTACCAGCAAGCTAAAAGGAATGAGCAAGTATTGCCTAGTTGTAATCCAAAATTCTTTTGGAATTTGTTTAAACGGACCTTACGTAATAGAAAAAGAACTTCTAAGCGTAGACCCTGCTACATGTCGGAACTTTTTTCGAGGATTATTGTTTAATGATGATCAACCGAGCCTGAATCAGTTTTTGTTACGGAAATATGTAATGATGAATACGATTGCCTTTTATCTTCTGATATTACCGACGGGGAGTTAGTTGCTAGCCGGGACCTGATGGAGTCGGGGGTGAATTTCACCAAAGTACTAGACAAGCCGTACTTCCAGTTCAGTGTCAATTATCTAATACGGTTTTGAATACGGGTTTAGGCCTTATTTTTGGAAATATAGTGGTACTGTCCCAATGCACAAGTCCGGTTCTAAATAAGACCCATCAAATAATACGGGTATTTCTCTTAAAAACGTTATGTATAAAATATTTTCAAATGTAGTATATGATATCTTATGTAGATGGGAAGAACAGTTCGACAAAATTAATGAGACAAAAGCTGGTTTTCGGACTGGTTATTCGAAAATAGATGATATATTTATTTTGCAAAGTATTTTTAAAAAATACATCCGTAACCCCGTAGAAAGATTTTTAGAAGGTCAAGAATTTTTTTCCGTGTATTAACGTCCATGTGTTCATATCTACGCGGATGCGTACGAGTTTGCGACGACACACTTACACAACCCTTTATTTGTAACGTAAGCACAAGAGAAGGGGACATAGCCAGTACTGTTTTTAGTATACAGTTAATGAGTTATCCTCCTTCCTACGACCAAAGGGACATTCGTGAATTAAAATTACAGTACAATTCGCGGATATAATATGCATACATTTTGCAAATGACGTGGAGAACTGCACTAAGACTACAATTGAACTACAATTACAATTAAATTTTATTTCGAAATTCTGTGAAAATACAGGTATGACTATCGATCAGAAGAATACAGAAATAATCTTGTTTAGAAATGATGGGCTTCTGCGGTCATACAAGCATTGGTCTTATAATGGCGACCCTATAAATGTTACATCAGTATGCGAGAAAATGGGACTAATATTTAGGCCTAAATTATCCTGGACAAAGGCAAAATAAAACTAGTTGCATAGGCCTTAATGCTCTAAAGGCTTACCGAAAAGGTCATTTGCATACTAATCCCATACTGATCATTATAATATATTTCATTCTAAGGTTAAGTCTATACTTATTTATGGTGCTGAAATATATGGTACGGAACTATCTGATATTCTTGAACAAGTTCAAATTCAATATAGTAAAGAGTCTATGTAAAATGTATTAAATGCAGGGGCAATATAATACATATGTCTAATGAACGTTATCCAAGAAACTGCTATTTAGTGCTAAAACAACATGATGCCATTGGAAAAAGGAATTGGGTTACATCTGTAAAGGATTCATTATACAAATATGGTTTTGGTTTTGTGTGGCTAAGTCAAGAAGTTGTAAATGTTTGTGATTTTTAATTTAAACAAAGCTTAGTTGATTGTAAAAGACAAAAATGGTTCGAAAATGTGAGAGATTTGACACGCTGTGGCACATGTAAGCATGTTAAAACTTTGTTAAACATTCATGTATTAATTTACCACTTTATGTCAGGAAATCGTTAGCGAGATTTCGATGTTCTAGCCATAAATTCGTTATTGAAACTGGTCGACATTTTGGTATTGCGAGGGAAAATCGAGTATGTAGATATTGCTCAATTAATTTTGAAATTAGATGTGTAGAAAATGAATTTCATGCATTCTTTCAATATAAGAAGTTCAGACAAGAAATGTAATTCTATATGTTAACGTAGTGCACTAGTTGGCAAGATTTTAAAAAGTTCATCAATCTTATGCATAGTCTAAACGATGACATAATAAAAACACACTTCTTTGTAAATGTAAAAATAAAACAAAACGATAAAAAGTAGTTACTATCAATAAGAAAACTATTATGATTTTATGTTTTTCTATTGTATAACTATGTTGGAAGCCATTTTTTACAAATTGAATTTGACTTGACTATCTATAGTAAAATGTTATTATAGAAATTTGTTCCCGCAATAATGATTTTCGTTCTAGCAGGTGAAGTTATCACGATACGGCATAATTGCTCAAAAAACGAGCACATGCATCACTTACTGCATTGCCGACGGAGAGGGAAAATGAACAAGAACAAACTTGTTTAAGATATTTAAGAGGAAAGGAGTGCAAAGAGTGTTACCGTCAATGACATTGAAACATAGCTTTTCAGTATAACATGTCTAGACTGGATCGATGAAAACATGTACTATTTAAACTGTTAAAAATGATATCGTCGGAATGAAAACAAAATAGAATATTTTAATTAAATATTACTCGTTATTTTAATTGAACTCATCAAATTATGAGAAATATCACAAGCATCTTATTTGACGTTTCACAATTATTTTCCTGCTTGAATCATATCAAATTCTGTATTTTCTAAAATGTATCACTGTGAATTTTCTTAAGCCGGTTCGAACAACATAATTTTTGTATAATACAGGGTTAGATGCTGTTGACCATGACGTTTGGTATATAATTGCCTCAGTGATTTTTTTTCTATTATTCATCTCACTTGGGAAATTATCAACAAAAAGCCACTGTCAGCAAAATATTATTATATAAAAAATTACACATTCTGAAATATGTATTTGTATTTTCAAGCAAAAATGCCCTAATGCACCGTCTAAGTACGATCGTATGAAGCTAAATATTACTGCCAATGTATTTACCCTACGTCCAGAGGATACTTGGAGAACACAATCTCTGTAAGAATAGGAAACTTTGTCTCCATGAGATAGCCTTCCAGTGCAATACCGCCTCTGGCAAATCCAATGTAAACACTTGCATCGCCCCACACTTTCCCTCCCACCGATGGCGTAAGGGTAAGCTTAGCAATATAAAAAGAAAACACAACATTGTTTTTGAATTTAGAGGAAACTGTAAATGAGATGAAATTTTCAGCGAAACAATTGAAATGTAAATTAAACTTTTTAATTGCATTACACCGCCAATATCAGGTTCGTACATTCTATATACATTGGACACTATAATGTTCCTACATTTACTGAAAAAAAGCGATATACAATATGTAGTTATTTAACGAACGGAAGGAATACGCTCACCTGTGTTGTCATGCTGACCACACACAGTCCAACCGTCACCCTGAGACCAACAGTACCTCCGGCCCCGAAAACTGTATTGCGAAATGGTAGTCGTTGATTTATAATAGTTTTATTAGAAGGTAATCATATTCAAATTATAGATATGTACATTAAAAACACAAATCATATCAAACGTACAAACCTCGTTGTTTTATAACAAATGTCAGTGATGTTAATGTTTTTTAGTACAAGGTTTAGCAACATTATATTTTAAGATAAAATTTGTCGTATCAAATTATGTTCGCCATTCCAAGTAATCGTAATAATATGATTACATTTAGTTTATTTTAAAGCTTAAATCTAACTAAAGACATAAATTAATATGCAATTATAATAATTTCAACGCATTTAATATTCTATATATGGAAAAAATATTACCAAGCGTCAGTGGGACTGGACCGACGAAGAAAATACTTGAATATTTGAAGAACGGTATATCTTCATGTGGAACAGAATTGTCCGCGCTTACACAAAAGTCTATCTTGTTTGCAAACTCTGTTGCTGCATCGGCAAGTTTGGAACGTACTTCTTTCATCAGCTTTCAGTTATTAAGTAAAGGGTCAGGTTAACTATAACAGTCCCATAATTGTTATGTTATTTAGAAAACAAACACAATTATTACCGTAGGTTGTAATGCGAAAGAGCTTTATTATGCATATTCAAATATAAATAACAACAATTCAGCGAACAATATCATCAAATATGTTTGCTGCATTGAACTGGATATAACTAAATATTATACTGGAGCGAGTTACGCCGCAGAAAAATGAGTCATATATTGGTGTACCTCCTCAAGGACTGTATGTCTGACTTGTTCAAGTGTTTGGGTCACTTCCCGATTCATAAGGCCGAACTCACTAAGCTGCATCATGAATATTGGAACCGGAAGTTGCCAAATATGAACATCCTGACATCCTCCAGTGGCTGAAAATATAAACAGGGTGTTATGATGTGTTAAGAATCTTAAAAAAATGTTTTAAAAACTTAACTAATTCGAGAGAGGAGTGTTGCCATAAAAACATGTTTTAATTCTTTATTAACTTTTTTCGATATTTATCAAATGAACGCATGACTTATAACCTTTGTCTGGTTTGAATCAGAATGTAATAATGTACTTGAATAAAAATATAAAGATAAAGTTCACGTCAGAGACATACACATGCCTTAGATACAATATACAATCTTAATATAAAGTCGGGTATATGATATCAAAAAAACATAAGCTCAATGAGCTATTTTCCGTCATGCCTTCAAACAGGACCAACGTTAGGTTTTTGTTTTGGCTATTGTGCTTGTCTATGTAAATTTCATTGATTTACTTCAAAATGAACTTATCCTGTATTCTAACTTATTCTCTTTATGTGTTTTGTTGCTTTGTTTTAAGGCTCGTCGCAATTCAAAATGTATAGATAAATGCGTAATATACTGTCTATCTTATATAATATTGTATTTATAAGAAAAACTAATTTAGTTAGTTTTAAGTCGCAAGTTAGGTTAGGTTTCAGCTTAACAAAAGCAGTGAATACCTACAATGTGTCACACTACTATCGACTATTACAATTATTCCAACGTTTCATATTATCGAGGGCGAACTGGAGTTATAACCGTACAATGGTACAAAGTACAGGTGTAGATGCATTTCGAGGAATAATTAAACTATTAAAGATCACAGAGCAAACCATATTTATATGCGTATAAATGTGTACACATATAATATATTTACAGAACATACCTCGTGTACGTCTGATAGTATTTGGAATAAAATGTATGTCATGAAACAGTTCAATCGGCGAAAGACATGCCGCAAAGAGGTCTGTACAAAGTTTAAATTCTGCTGTGAGGTGAAATGTGCCCTCATATAATCGCACATTGCCGACAAAGTAGAGATTCATTCCAAACAGCTTACTTTGAAGATCTATGTTTACGTCCGTACCTATGATAAAAAGGGTCTGGCGTGAAGATATTAATTTATGTAATTTACCGTAAAAATATGATTGATTGTTCACAACATATGGAGTATAACTTGTCAGAAGTAAACAATACATATAAAAGTTACAAGTGAAATAAATTTTAATCATATTCTTTTAAGTTAATGAATGTTACCATCTGGTCGAAGTGTATGAGTGTGGTTCATTATTTCTACCACGAGTGTCATGTCTGAAGGCTTCAGTGCGATTGAAGCATGTACTATTATTGTTTTTGCACCAGAAGAGAATGGTACATTACAACTTAGACCCAAACAGTCGTCCTGGACAAAACATATGTGGCCGAATCCTGTGGCAATTTTATCCTTGAATGCAGGACAAACTGAAATAAGGCAGTGTTGAACGAATACAACTAAAGGACAATTTGTTATTTAAAAATAAAAACACATATCTTTTACACAAACTATATAAGGAACATTTACTGTATGAAAAGGGTGTGTATCGCGTACCATAATAGTCACTTTGCGATTTGATAACATTATATTTTCGCAGAAGAACTTGCAAATTATTCTTACTTTTTTCAGGTAAAGACACCATAGTAAGCGTCATTTGACCAGGATCCCCGAATTTCAAAATTTCATCACGCTTTCCTGTTTCGTCTGTTTCTGATTGGCCAAAGTTTAACCCACCGAAATCAAAGTGTGCATCATTATTTTTCAGGTACGTGAGCATAGTGTTAGTTGTCATCGTTAATGCTGCCTCAAACGGTTCAGAGCGTTTCGCACACGCCAAACTGTGTACAATGTTGAGGAACTTCTTTCCAATAACTGATGTATTACTCAATTTGTTTATGATCCAATCAACCGTCTTGCCATTTACATCAACAATCTCAAGAATGTTTGGTACTTCTGGGCTGAATGAAAACAACAACAGATTAACATATTAATATCTACTATTAAAATTTATATGTTTTAATGTTTAATGGTTTGATTGTGCATGCATGCACTATATTACTAACCGCACCTTTAAATCGGTATGAAATAAGCTCATTACCCATTCTCTCCAAAAAGCGCCGTTTTAAAGAATTCTGCGAACTTTTTTGCCTGTTCCTTCAAACTTTTCTTCAAACTATCACTGAACGACGAAGGGTCGTAAAGTTCTGGGACATCATGTCTATAAATCGAGTCCTCGTCCTCCATCATGGCATCAAGCGCGTCCGTGTCTGGCTCCCGACCTCTGATGATCGGCTCTTCCTTTGTATCGGGACCCTCGCCCTCCACTGTCTCACCTGATTCAAAGGTCTGCCCAATATATCTGAAAGTGAGAGGCAAACGATAAGTATAATTGTAATATATACATCATATTTCTCACAGTGAAATAAATTATCTTGAAGCATAAAATATAGTATACAACAATAGTTGTATTGTTTAAATCAAGACTGTACTTTGACGATTTTACAGTGAAAATTGCAATTCAGTTTTAAATTCAGTTAAGTTTAAAAAGATGCCATGGGAGTTATTATAGTTCAATGGTTATTACATACCTAAACTCGTGGTCGTTACACTCCTGAATCCATTTCGGAATAGGGACAATTCTGTCCAGGAACGGTGAAGGGTCGGTGTAATCGTAATCAGCATCTAGACGTTTTTTATCTCCTTGGGACGGACGGACTGATACGTGAATATAGTTTTTCCCTTCGGAGGCTTTTTTTGACAGCCAGTCGCTTTGTTTCAGAGGTTTAGCTTCTCCTATAGTTATCTCGAGCAGCTTATCTGTATTCGCCTGATTTCCATCCTGAGATTGATCGTCTGCTTCCTTCACTATTATGTCTAATTTTCGTGGTTTGCACGAACGAGCAGTTGTGGCTTTGCCGATCTTTTTCCCCGCATCAACACTTTGACCGTGCATTGATTGGTTAGCGTCAATATTCTCGATCACGATTTCTAAAGCAACGAATTCAGGGTCTTTCGGTTGAATTACAACTTTCTTGTCGTCTTTGAATATTTTCAAGATTCCGTTCACTGGCATCTTTATCTTTACAAACATGTCATATGTACTAGATTATAAGCAATGATATTGTTACGGTTCAGCGTAAGGAAAGGGCTATCTTTTCATCATTTATAAAAGTAAGGATATATTTACATTGTACAGGTATATTCATTTCTGTAGGTTTATTACCATAGCAGTGTTTCAAAGAATAAACACTGAATTTTAGCGACTAGTTTGTACTTCCAAACATTCCACCAAAAGTGTAGTACATAGACATACATTAATACGATAAAAGAATACCATACCGATTGTCCCACGCCAAGTTTGAGGTCAACACCGGTAGTGTCGTAGGCGCCATTAGCTGTGGTTGGCCAAACACCATCAGGGCAGTCGTCAAACTTGCCACGAGGGGTTGTGGGGAAATCGCGATGAAATTTTGGTCCGAACACCTTCTGCACATACGACTTGCTGATCTCGACGCTAACATTTGTAAGAAGTACGTTACTTTTTGATATTTGTACAGGTTTTAATTTTATCATGTGAAATTTTAAATAATTTAATACTGTGATTAACGAACTAGCTGTATGCGTTTCACCGAAGCAAATATCTACAGTGACTTTGTAAGTATCTGATTTTTTTATCATGCTTACGTCTTTTTTATCGTCGTGTATCCCGATTTGATTTCATGTATTGCGTCCATGATGGATTTGAATGTATCAACGAAAGGTGCCACAAAGTCAATCAGGGTTTGAAGAGGTTCGAAAACATTTTCCCATTTAGCTTTTAGGTCCATTTGAAGGTCGTGTAATGATCCTTTCTAAACATAAATGAATATACATTTAAATATGAACGAAATATGAAATAATTTTATCGTAAGAAAATCGATATCAATCAAAACATTCGCCATATCTTAACGTCGGTTACATATTGAACGAATACGAACATCATTAATATACTATTTTGATCAACCTAGTCGTAAATGTGCGCACTATTCCATGTTGCGATATTTTTGCGTTATGCCATTTTAATTGATCTTGTAATTATACATACAACTTGATTGACGCCGTCACTAACAAGAGATTTTGTTTCTTTCCCGATTGACTTTCCACCGTTTTTGATGGAATTTGTCAGTTTCTTGAAAGTTTCCATCAGGCGGTTCAGAATCGATGGGATTCTCTTTGCCATTGATATCCACTCAGTGACCCTTCCTATGTCAACATGTCATATGAAATGTTAAACAAATTGTTTAATAAGCGATAAATAATGTGCAAACGCAAATTTGATTAGTTCAATAAAGTCAGTAAAATATCCATAATCCCAAATACTATAATGACTTTTTCAATAGCGGTATCAGTAACAGCTTCTCAAATTATATGCATGGGCAATTACAGTTTGGACCACTAAGGTCATGTATTGTATCTGTCTTGATCGATGACTGCATGGGTCATATTCGACTAGGATCTAGACTTATGCTTCTCCTTAAGACTTGTTTGATTTCCTAAAGAAAAGCACACAAATAAATCCCAAATATAACATTGATCCATTGCTGTCAAACCATTAGCTAACCTCTTTTACAAAAGGCATACAAATGTATTTTAAAGACATTTTCAAATATAAGTTGAAGTGTATAGGAATTCACCTTTAATAAACATACAGGCATCAACAATCGTATTTTTTACATCCACCACCATTGTGATCGCCATTTTGATACTGGAATAAGAGAAGATAAAACAATTTATCAAAACACAGGTGTTAAAATTACCAAATGAGTGTAATGCTCTATGATTATTTTGCTAGCCTTTATAGAACACATCGACATATTTACACGTTCATCATCTAATTTACTATCAACATTACATACTGACTTTAATGGTAGAGCTTACTCAAGAACAGCCGTGGACAAGCTGGTGATTGCTTGAATTGGGTTGGTGAAGAGCTTTAAAACGGCCTCGACGATTGAATTGAATGCGTCTACTATTTTCTTAGCGATGTACGGGAGCGCCATTGTTACAGAATCTACGACATCCTATATACGTGAAATTAAAGATATTGTTAAGAATCATAAACAAATCGATTTAATCTAAGTTGTTTTACAACCAATTTATTTTGAACAACAGTAGTGGATAACAATGCGATATATGCTATAGTATTGTTGCGACCTCGAAGTAGACCATTGGTAGGATTATACTTAGCCATCAGCGAGACTATTTGAAGTGATTGAGACCTCAACCAAACGCACCTCAACCTAATTTGTCCTGGAAAGCCCGGTACTGGTACTAATAATGATAAAACACTCGTAGCGAAATAAAGTTATGTAATCAAAAACAAAAGCGTGGCGATTTTATCAAGAACATAACTTATCAATTATAATCTAATTTATCGTTGATTTTTTCTTTTAAAGTTGTTACAAAAGCGGGAAATGGACGAAACGCCCTGCGGGTTAATCGTGCGGTTGTCTCTAACAACAGTCAAGTTGCATCTCGTTCTCGAACTCGTAAAATCCGGTCATTTTAAACTTTTTTTTGTAATTGACAGTCCAAATATGTGTGTGTTATGGGCAAAACTGGGCGCCACCCAAATATGTTTTCATCCACACCCAGAATATTGGGCGAACTGGTTATTAAGACATAAATCGACAAATTAGGAAATGTTTACAACTTTATACATGTAGATACATGACATATGAAATACGAATTAAATAAAGTAATAATGTCATAAATATTATTATTACGTTATCTCCGACATTTAACAAGGCATGTTAATAATGAAACCGTGAAGTGATTGCTCACTCGTTTATGGCAAGGTATATTAAGGTGTCTAGCTTAACAGCTTATTGTTGTTATACGTAAAGTACCTCTACTGCCATATAACTAATATATAAATACAATAAAAATGAATATAATATGCGAAAAAGATTGTTTAAATACACCTCCTTACGTTGTAAAACTTGAGAGCGTCTTGGGAAATTCCATCAATGAAATCCCTGACCTCTTTCACGATGGCCTTAATTTCGTCAATGACAGCGTTCCCGCTTATACTAAATAAATCCTTCACAAATTCTTTCATTCTGGTAGCAACATCACCGAGTTTGGTTGGTAGATGCTTCACAATATCGACTAAGGAATTGACAGTTTGTTTTAAACTGTTCCCATCTGAAGACAAAATCATTAACGACGTTCAGTTTCTATTACTCGATGTATTACGACAAAAGCTCAAACGAGCTGCTTTCAAATATTAGGTTTTTTTATAAAATGGCTACGCTGTGTGTTGTTGCAATCGTAAAATGCATGTTTTTGGCTTTTTTTGTAAAAACATACTGTTTCATAATGTAAAGCTTTCATTGGGTCAAGAAATGTGTGTAGAATTGTACCCTAGCACAAAAAGTAGCAAATGGTTACCTTTGAAGTTAGTTATGGTTTTCCTGAAGTTTGAAATAGCATCTGTGATAGGATCTACAATCGTTTTGACGATTTTGTCAAAAATGTGCACCAGGTCAGACAGGCTATTGATACCAAAATCCTGCAGTGAAACAGGGAGTAAAGCTTTGCGAATCATTGTGAGAAATATGTCTTGATTGAACATTTTATCACATTTTATTTTGTATATACATGTATGTCCTCGTACATGTGCTTGTCATTGTTTTTCCAGTTTCAAATTTGTGCTTTTAAATTACGCGGTTTGTACTTATATGTTATGAAACGTGTTAGTTTATATTTTGATTAGTAACAAGAGGAAAGGGGAAGCCACTCGAACAGATAATGCACAGTGATTATTGCCGGTGCCCGGTACACTTTAAGAAACTCAATGGCACTAAAATTATAATTTAGAATTCTTTTCTTTTTAAATTAATGTCATATAATAAGACACTTATTGAATGGTTTGTCGATCAATAGTCAAAACAATTTGCCCTCAGGCGGGGAAGGACCATGTAAACAATTGCCCCTGGGCGTTTCAGCCTCGTGCAATAGTTCGCTGGTCTCGCCGACCGCGGGCAAATGGTGACTATTGACCGACCAGCCATTCAAGGTATAATACCTTATCTGTCAAATGGCTAAGTCGTCTTATCTAATTGCAAGTTTCAAATGCATTTATGCAGGCATATTACATCAGTATATATGTATGTTTAATATGATATTGTCTAAGGCGAAGTGCCAAAAGAACGACAGACAAAACCTACACAACGCACCTTGAGAACGTTCAGGTCATAGCCAATATGACCTTTGAAACAGACGTATGCCTTTACAATGTCTACATCGAAGCCGATCAGCCCCACGTGGGCCTCGGCCCAGGCGTGGTCATAAACGTCAACCATAAAGTGCCCTCTCAACAACGCTGGACGAAATTACAAAGACATACTAACGATTAAACCTGGACAATATGGTGTTTGTTGTTTGCAAATTTAAGTATTAAGTAATTATAACCAACAACAAATGTGCTACCATCCTCAGATGAAACATGTAAGCGTCACAAAAGCGGCATTTAAAAACATCACAACAACCAAACATTTTAAAAATGAAGTCATATGGCATTTATCCTACATTACTTACAAAGTTTTAGGTCGAGAGTGTTGTTTATGATTAGCCCGAAGCTTGCTCCGATGTTGCTGTTTCCAAGCGTTTTGGACCACGCAATACCGGGAGGCTTAATGGTCACATGGATTCCCTGCTCCAACGTCTGAAGCAGGCTTCTCCTGGCTCGACTCACGATCGGGTATGTGTAGTTTTTACTGTAAGTTGATACATTTATAAAGAATGAATATATCAGATACACTACGAAATAGTAAATGAATGTGCATAATATATAATGTTAAATAGTTAAGACCATTCATTAATCTTTCCATTCAAATCTCACCTGATTATTTCCGGCTCCTGTAGCAAAGTGAAGTTCTTGTCGGTTGCTTTCGGGTGTTTGGTCAGCACAGTGTGCGCGGTTTGCCGAACAACCTCGTCACTGTCGTGGATAATACTTTTTACCAATGCTTCGGCGCTCTGTAAATTTGTGATCATGATGTCAAAAACACGACGGAAACTACAGGGACAAAGCTATTAGCCAAACGCTGAACGTCGAACTTGTCTTCAGGCACATGGTTCAAGGGCTAACATGTACATAAAAAATCAGTATCAATAAGAAACTTGCATGAACAATTTACAGTTCGTACCTTTAAATACAAAACTTTTGTAAATTGGGTAAGTTTCTGACCAACTGACAAGGTGCGAGAGTAGTGAACGTGTTTCTTTTGCTTTATAACAAGTGTTAACTCTTGCATTCTTTTAACATTTGTCTTTGGGTTTATAGAATTTCACTTACTTCATTGCAGGTGAAGTGCCTCAAACTATGAATAGCAGCCCTTCTCCACGCTGTAACACCAGCATTTGGTACCATATAAGACCGGATGTGACGTAATGAACGCGTCTTTCCAGCGTTTCCAAGGGACTGGATTAGAATGGTCTTAGTTTCAATGTGCTTTCTCGCAGGTATATCGTGTTGAATGATTGACCGCTTTCGCCTTGGTTTAACGATTTCCATAGATTTGCCTGTAAGGAAGAAGAATCTTTATTTGTCACGTAAACGTTGTACTAACTTTACAGTAACGTTTATTTTGTTTTGCGTAGGACAAGAAGTAGCTCAAATTGCGATTAAAGTTAATATGTATTGATGTTGTAAATTTAAGGCTTAAACGAGTCTTCTAAATTTCTAAATGCAACTGTTGTTAAACATGCTACATATTATCTTTGGGGGGGGGGGGGTCAACAGGTTGTTGGGATAAGAGTGAGATTTGTTTACATAAATTGGTTTAAACCCCCAGTAAATTTACATTTTACTGACCGCTCCAAGGCGGTACCTAGCAATCCTTGATACACATACCTAGTTTTTTATATATAGATAGTATGTATGCACTGTGCTGTTTGTGGAGTTTTGTGTTGCTCTTCCATGTTTCTTGTTTGTTTTATTATCTATGTCTTTGGCGTTTGCCCTGTGTCATTAAACCGTGTTTATGTTTAAACATTTTGCTACTGAGCTTGTTTCTGTAGCTTTTCTAATAAATATTGAGCTGACCACGATTAACGTTTTGTCAAAAACGCGACATTATCCTCATAAACGGCGTAATATCACACAAAAGAAGTTTACTAACTCTCATTGTGGATGTTCAACCAGTGTTCAATTCTCTCCACGATGCGGTCAGACTCGGTGAGGTTGTTGTCGTGCAGGGACTTTGCCATCGCACCGAGAGACAGACAAGCTCGCTTCCGAGTCTTCGTCAGCGTTGGCGTGTCTGTATCAAACATAAAAAATCAAGGGCGATAAATAATTTACAATATCGCCTTTTCAGTTGAAAATTCAATTGGTTGCCAACAATGTGACTGGTTATTTAAAGTGTAGCATTATACATAAATCTAACTTTCATTAAAATTAATATACTAGGGCAAATGCTTCCTACCTCCAGGAATAGTGTTTTCTTCTTCAAAGCAAAGTGCTTCTACGTATTGGACAAGCTCCTGCAAGATCATTCAAGCCTATTATAACCGTTTTTGTATGCCGTTTATATAAATACATTAAAATACATGGACAAAATGTAACATTATGTATACATTTGATACATACGTATGCATAATGAACAATATATGACTAGAAAAGCCAGTAAAAGACTTGTACGACTGATCAAGTAAAAAGGAGTTAAACTTAATATATTATGCTTGAAAGCTATGTATTGAATCAGTCTCGACCAACCTGCACTGGTGACTGTATGGCGATGGCGTGAAACAGACACCTCCTCAAGTCGTCCTCGGTCGCGTTCGGCTTCAACATGACCAGTTCCAGCACCAGCAACTGGGCGTCCGCACTGCCCTCTCGTGCTATCAGGTCTGTTAATGGAAATTTACATCGATTCCTCATTATACTAGTGAGCAATAGCGTTAAAATTTTAGAATAGCGCCGACTTTTGGTTGGAGTTACGATTCAATTTTTAAAATAAAGCAAAGCTTAAAGATGCACTCTTACTCCCCAATAGGATTTACCACTATTAATGATATTGTTTAAATGTTCCAAAAAGGATGAATAAATGTCGAAAACAATGGTTCTTATGAAGGATACCGAGTTTAATTTGAAAGAAATATGCATAAAACAGGCCAGTTCCCCCTTATGAGACTATAGTAGACCATACACTAAATATTTTAGCATTCACCAATCATTTAATATGTTTGTGCTTTCTGCTTTTAAATATACAGTCACAATCTTGTTATCAGTTCTCAATATTTTCCATAAATGCATTATTTAGTAAGTAATTAAAGGTTGATCAGTAACAATTGATGTCTGTTATACATGTGTATATATATTGATTATTGAATAAGAGTGTCACGAAGCCTGTACGTCCCACCTTGTAATATAGGTAATATTCTTTGTAGTCGTTTGAACCCGCTACGCAGCCTTTCCGAAGAGCTGTGAAACGAAGCCTGTACGTCCCACCATGTAATATAGGTAATAAAAGGCTACGCGGGTAACAGGGTGTTACTACAACATCTGTAGGTTAGTGTTTGAAATTTGATAAAATGATGCTTGTATTTTACCTGTTTTATCATTTATTAACGAGGAGGATATGAACACCTTACATGCAACGAACTTTTTGAAAACGGCGATGGCGACGACACGGCGGTCTCCTCCGAGGACGAACAAAAGGATCGGCAGAAGTTTTTGTACATCCAACTTCTAGAAGTGCAAATCAGAATACAAAGACAAGGCCTACCTTGAGATCGATGGTGTTGCGAAAGATGATGCTAGAAAACACGCTTTCAATGACAAATATCTGAAAACAGTGGCGCGAACCTTTACTGCCACTATCCTATGCCTATGGATCAAACCTCCTCAAAGTAAACAGAATCTAACCCTACTACGACGATGAAAAGGCCATAAAATACGCGACTTAGAAGAAAAAAAACCTGTTTAACAGGATTCTAAAGAAATACGAACGCTCTAAGATTACCAGTCAAATATCACCCAGACAGAAAGGAGGAGACGGATGTGAAGTGACACAGAACAACCCGTAAGGCCCGGTGCAAAGGGTCAAACATTGGGGGGACAACGTAAGTTGAAGAATTAAAAATGAGCCCAAAATAAGCGTTATTGGGTGTCGTTATCTAAATAGTGGACAAAAGTGTATTAGCTAGTTCTAACCATTTCAAGCGGAATGTATATTTTGAAGTATTGTTTAAGCTGAACTTATATTTTGGAAACAATAAATATCAATTGAACACTAAAAGTTGTTTAATTGAAAAACAGTATATGTATATAGAATAAACTCTTCGAAATCGATTCATTCGAGCAATTGAAAAACTGAAAATTCCCTCATTTCAAGATGGCAAATTTACATTGATTATCGAATGGGTCAACCGAGTAAGTTTTGATCTTTCCTGCTACGGATAAAACAACCAAACCTGTATTTTCGTAAACAATTTAAAACATGATAAATGAGTTTCTTGATCAGAAGGATTGAAATGATACTCAGCTTCGAGGAAAGGCTACACAACGGTTATACAAAGGTTCCACAGCGGGTCAGAAAGGTTACGCAGCGGGACCGAAAGGCTAATAAGTTGGGCGGAAGGGTTATACATCGGGACGGAAAGGCTACACAGCGGGCGGGCGAAAATGCCACACAGCAATATGCTACCTATGAAGAGGTTCCTCTCGTCGGCACATAGTGTGTGGTTTTCCGGGCATTCCTTGGACAACGCGCTCTGTCCAAACCTCAGGAAGTCGTCACGCTCCAAAGAATGCACTAGTGTTCTTAGTTTGTGCACGCACTCGGTACGGTTCCGGTCGTCTGTAGCGAGAACAGGTTTATAGTTATGATACTATGCTAGTTTTCTGCTGTTTAAGGTAATTCATTGATCGTATTTGTTCTGCTTCTTTGTTTTGTAACAAGAGGTCGACCTTAAGTGATAAGCATAAACACAGCCGTACAGATTTATTCGAAATACAGGATATACATTAGACATTCATAAATGTCGAATAGTAAGGAAACATATGGGATCAACACCATGATAACTGATAGCTTAACACGAAATCTACAAATCAATCCAGGTAAGAACATTTTGGTATATGTTTCCTTTACTATCAGTAAGGTTGTAATGGTTGATGAGTGAACTACGTATATACTTACACTTGTTCTCGATGGCGTGGATACATTTCAGATAACCCTGGATGTCCTTCTCCGCTTCTTTCAACGGGATCTTCACTTGGGGCCTCTGTAGAAAGGTGTACCATTGCAAGTTATTGAAATAAGACTGACTTTTTCGTAAAGTTGAAGCAAAATAGGCGATGTTATTCTGCACGATAACACATGCAAAACACATCCTGATATCTTTTGATATACTTTTTATGTTACATTATTATTTAATGAATATGTCTGTCGTCTTTTGACATTTGTTTAGAAAAAGATATGTTTGCGATAATTAATCTCCATCTTACACTAAATATGAGGAAAAGTTTGTCATCTGATAAGACAGACGAAGCCGGGATGATATGGTTTATAGTGAAGGAACTTACTTGCTTGACGCTGATGGAATCCTGGTGCATCTCATGAAACGCGTGGGGCGTGGATGGCGCGTAGTGCTTGCTTTGAGGAAAAAGTTGGATCTGCATTTTTAAGTATGTGTGGGAAAATGCCATTTTGAGGTTTATGTAACGTATTATTCGTCAAAACAAAAACAAACCAGGAAGTGATTGGTGGGCGTCCAATAAGTGCCGTTCGTACAAAGCGCATTTTTTTTTCAAAACCGTGTTGTTGTTTTTTATATAAAACTGTGTAAGATAAGAGCATTGCACATTTGTTTTAGTTATGTTTCATTTACTACACATATCATTACATCTCACGGGTACAATGTAACAAAAAGAACAAACCTTTTGACCATCAGTTTTACCCTGCTTCTAGAAATTGAGGAAATCTTCGGAAACTCTGAAAAATAAAATTTACAAACACGTTAGTCAATTTGAGCTGCCCGGTTTATACGGTTTTTAATGTATTATGATATATTCCTTTAACTAGATGTCACCAATAAATCTATTTAAAAAATATTATTTTGTTAATGTATAAACAATTTGTAGTATCAATTTCTTGCACAAATAAAAGTATTTGCACCAAATAATTTCATGCTGTATACACGTATCATTGAAACGAGCCTAAAACTTAGACAAACGATATCCTTCTTGTTATCGAGCTATCTATGCTCATACCTCCAGACATATCTTCTTCAACCTCGGCTGCTCCTTCAAGTGTCCGTCTAAAATAAATATGGAAAGCCTAATATATGCATGCCCACAGTACATCGCCATTGATAATCAACAAGAATGCTCTTTCTGACAATCGGGACTAGATTTGCTTGTAATCGATGGAGTCGATATATGGAGTTCAAGAAAAGATCATTTCACTTATTAAAAGTAAACATCTAAAACGATATTAACCAATAAGACAACTCACGAGGTCACTCTGTTGGGCGTGTGCTGGAGCGTTATGTTGTCAAGGAGCTCCACGTGTTGAGGGGTCAGTCGTGTATCCATGTGGACTGTCTGTAGGGAAAACGGAAATAACGGTTGGGTGTAGTATTGACTCAAGAAAAAGGTTAATTTAGTAGGTAATCATACATTTTGCTGTACTAATGTTACGGGCGACTGTGTTGGACTGTTGGTAGACTATGGTTTGTCCTTTGTATAATAAAAAAGAGCAGAACACATGTTCACATAACTGTACCTTATGATGCAGCCGGTGAACGTCAGTGAGGCTCTGGTGACTTCTGACCAATTTCACCCCGTCCATCAGTCGCTTGCCCTGGTACCGGT